>NC_057809.1:398627063-398927063 GCF_018294505.1 Triticum aestivum
GTACTTCGGGGAGCTTTGATGTAAAACCACTCCCGCTGCCATAAGTTGGACACCTCCGAGAAGGAACCCTTTGGCCATGGAGCATCGGTGCCTTTGCTTATTATGGCACCTCCGCATTCTGCGTGTCACCCATCGATCATCATCGGCTTCACATTGAAGGTCTTGAGCCATAAGACGAAGCGTGGGGTGATGCGGAGGAAGGCCTCACACACGATGATAAACGACGAGATGTGAAGGATGGAATCTGGGGCTAGATCGTGGAAATCGAGCCCGTAATAGAACATAAGCCCTCTAACAAAGGGATCAAGACTAAAGCCTAGCCCTCGGAGGAAGTGGGAAACAAATACGACACTCTCGTTGGGTTCGGGAGTGGGGATGACCTACCCTTGAGCAGGCAGCCTGTGCGAGATTTCGGCAGTCAGATACCTGGCTTCCCTTAGCTTCTTGATGTCCCCCTCTATGATAGAGGAGGCCATCCACCGGCCTTGAAGGTTGGATCTGGACATGGTTGAAGGTCCGAAGCGCTTAGCCTGAGCCTTGGGTGTTGGAACTCGAGGTGGGGGAGGGGAAGGATCGAGCACGAGCAGAAAAGGACAAGCCTTGGCCCCTTTATAAAGAGGATGAATATCAAGCATCCTCCGCGTGGCCGTTCGGAACTTGCCTAAAATCGAGGAGTCATACCAGCAAGCGCGGTTGGGTTACCCACACCCGTATTGATGAGAATCCTGTGATAAGGGGACATGATCTCTGCTTCGACAATACATGCCAAGAAAACCTCCTTGCAATATGTGCAGTAGTTGGTTGAGAAAAACGGTTCGAATAATGACCGGGCCATGGCGTGATGTCATGTTATGAAAAGTTGTCAGCAGATTAGATTTGTGGAAATATTATACTCTCTACGATGGTATGTGGAATTTGTTTTGCAGAGCCGGACACTATCCTTGTGTTCAAAATCTTCTATGGAGTATTAGGAGGAAGAACCCGCCTTGCAATGCTGAAGACAATCTGCGCGCCGGACTCATCGTCATTGAAGCCTGGTTCAGGGGCTACTGAGGGAGTCCTAGATTAGGGGGTCCTCGGACATCCGGACTATATCCTTCGGCCAGACTGTTGGATTATGAAGATACGAGATTGAAGAGTTCGTCCCGTGTCCGGGTGGGACTCTCCTTTGCGTGGAAGGCAAGCTTGGCAATTCGGATATGTAGATCTCCTCCCTTGTAACCGACTCTGTGTAACCCTAGCCCCCTCCGGTGTCTATATAAACCGGAGGGTTTAGTCCATAGGACAACAACAATCAGAATCATAGGCTAGCTTCTAGGGTTTAGTCTCTACGATCTCATGGTAGATCAACTCTTGTAATACTCATATCATCAAGATCAATCAAGCAGGAAGTAAGGTATTACCTCCATCGAGAGGGCCTGAACCTGGGTAAACATTGTGTCCCCTGCCTCCTGTTACCATCCGCCTTAGACGCACAGTTCGGGACCCCCTACCCGAGATCCGCCGGTTTTGACACCGACACCACTCAAGTAGAACAAATACTTAATTTTGCTCAATGAATTAAATAATAAGAAAAATGAAAGTGTTGTTAGAGTTGTGACTAGAGGGGGTAAAATGACTCAGGAACCTTTGTATCCTGAGGGCCACCGCAAGAGAATTGAGCAAGATTCTCAGAGAACTAATGTTGATACACCTAGTTCTTCTAAGAGGAATAAAAAGAAAAATGATAGGACTTTGCATGCTTCTAGTGAACCTGTTGTTGACACACCTGAGAATCCCAATGATATTTCTATTTATGATGCTGAAACACAATCTGGTAATGAACATGAACCTAGTGATAATGTTAATGATGATGTTCATGTTGATGCTCTACCTAGCAATAAAAATGAAGTAGAAATTGAACCTGCTATTGATCTTGGTAACCCACAATCAAAGAATCAATGTTATGATAAGAGAGACTTTGTTGCTAGGAAGCACGGTTAAGAAAGAGAACCTTGGGTTCAGAAACCCATGCCTTTTCCTCCTAAACCATCCAAGAAAAAGGATGATGAGGATTTTGAGCGCTTTGCTGAAATGATTAGACCTATCTTTTTGCGTATGCATTTGACTGATATGCTTAAAATGAATCCTTATGCTAAGTATATGAAATATATTGTTACAAATAAAAGAAAGATACCGGAGGCTGAAATTTCCACCATGCTTGCTAATTATACTAAGGGTGGAATACCAAAGAAACTAGGAGATCCCGGAGTACCAACTATACCATGCTCCATTAAAAGAAACTATGTTAAAACTGCTTTATGTGATCTTGGAGCCGGTGTCAGTGTTATGCCTCTCTCTTTATATCGTAGACTTGATTTGAATAAGTTGACACCTACTAAAATATCTTTGCAAATGGCTGATAAATCAACTGCTATACCTGTCGGTATTTGTGAGGATGTGCCTGTTGTGGTTGCAAACATTACTATTTTAACGGACTTCATTATTCTTGATATTCCTGAGGACGATAGTATGTCTATTATTCTTGGTAGACCCTTTTTAAATAATGCAGGGGCTGTTATTGATTGCAACAAAGGCAATATCACTTTTCATGTTAATGGTAATGAGCATACGATACACTTTCCGAGGAAACAACCTCAAGTCCACAGTATAAATTCTATTGGAAAAACTTCAATGATTACTATTGGAGGTTTTGAATTTCCTCTTCCTACTGTTAAGAAGAAATATGATATTCTTATTGTTGGGGACATGCATATCCCCGTTGAGGTAACTTAGTGTTATTCAAAAATTCTTTGGTTTCATGTTATTCAAAAAGAGTTTGTTAACAAGACTTGATCAACCTTGTTAGTGGATTCCTTTTGATGAGCATGAGATGGATGAAGTTAGAAAGCACAACTCTCTGTACCCTCCTTTTACTTTCTGTTATTTAGATTAGATAAAGCAAAAATAGTATTTTTTTTGTCTATTTTCTGAATTATCCTTGCAATAAAAAATACCCCGAAAATAAAAGTTCTCCAAATGTCCTAAAAATTTTATATAATATTTTTAGAATATTTAAGAATTATTGGCACTCAGAACACACCAGGGAGCCTTACCACGAGGGTCCAGGGCCCGCCCCCCTGCCTCGTGGACCCCACGTGGGCCCCCTCCACTTATTCTTGCACCCACACACTCCGTCTTACTCCAGAAAAAATCATCCACCATCTCAAACCCGAGTTCTAGCTCATCTTGCTGCCATTTTCGATCTCCTTGCTCAAAGCTCCATCGGCAAAACCGCTTTGGGGGATTGTTCTTCGGTATGTGACTCCTCCAATGGTCCAATTAGTTTTTGTTCTAGTGCTTTATTTATTGCAAATTTTTGCTGCTTTGGTGACCCTATTCTTGAGCTTGCACGTCAAATTTATGTGGTCAAAAGTAGTTTTAATGCATGATATGGCCTCTAGGCACTTGTAAGAGTAGTTGCTATCAATATTGTTGAGTTTGTTCACTTTTATTTTGAGTCACTAAAAATTTCAGAAATTTTTTAGAGGAAGAAAAATGTTTAGGAAATTGTACAAATGTGGTTCCTCAAGGAAGCAAGGCCCAAGGCTCGCGATACGTGAGCCGGACAATGAACTACCAAGGGAAGCTCAAGTGCGGCCTTGTGAATGGCTGTCAGAGGATTTCATGGTCCAGGCAGGCATCAAGGATGAATTTGACGCGTATGTGTGTAACACTGATCTTGAGAGCTTCGTGTCAGATAAGTGCCAGCAATACCTCTATCTAACTGATTCATTTGTGAGAAGGTTTAAATTTACATCCTCGCACAATTCTCACACTGTTTTATTTGATCTTTATGATAAATCATATACCATGGACCTAGAAGATTTTAATACTGCTTGTAAACTCCCGCACTGGGGCAATGTTAGTGAACCTCGCAAATCTGAATATAAAGACTTTCTTGCTAGTATTACTGTGGGGGAATCTAGGGAAATCACACAAGCTACCATAGGGAGCATTCATTTCCCTCCCATACATTATTTTGCTCTCTTCATTGGTAGATGCATTAACGGGGAAGATGAGGCTTGTCACATGTGCGTTCCAGAACTTAGTGTCCTCAAGAGTGCGGTATTAGATGATAAACAATATAACTTGGGGGCCATTGTTGCACGTAGGTTGCATCACAACAGTGTAAGTGGAGATTTGTTTGGTGGAATTTATGCAACTCGTGCAGCTAACTATCTTGATATACCCATACGTGGAAATGATATTGAGTTACCTCCTGCTTACCTAAATTATAATGCCATGGTTCTCCATCAGTTTGTTGAGAGGAATGAACAATTCCTCTAGTACCGACTAATCTTTGACAGACGGCGCACCGTCCATGTTTCTCTCCCTGCTCCTACTTTCTTTGATTTTCAGGAAAAAAGGAGATATGTTATAACCATGGAGGAGGTGAACGAGTACGAGAGGAGGACGGAGGCAGCTCGCCTCCAAGCTGTAGCTCGTCAGGCAGTAGCTGCTGCATCTCAGTACGACCCCAGCTACAACTTTGGATATCCACCAGGCTAGCCGTGGCCATAGACCAACTTAGGCCAAAAGCCTAAGCTTGGGGGAGTACGTATTCCTCACCGACATTACATTCATGTTCACACACTCATGCCAGTTGTCGGTGCTCATACTTTTTCATTGTACTATCCATGCTAGTTTATTTTATTTTTAAGCCTTCTTCTTGTGTGTTTGAAAAACCTCAAGAAAAACCAAAAAAATTAGTTGTAGCTTTTAGCTAGTTTACTTTCCATGCCTGTAGTAGTAATAACTAAAAGAAAACCCAAAAAGATTTCTCACTCTTCTTCTGCTTGTTGTGAGCTTTCCCGTGTAAATAGTTTTGTTTCTTTTCTTTTCTTTGGGGTCGAGAGGAGAAGACCATGATGAAAATGTTGAGTGGCTCTTATATGCATTATTGTTGATTTAACATAGAGCCCATATTACCTTGTCTTCTCCCTTGTATTGAATGCTTGCAGAGTCCATCTTAGTCCAATGCACGTGCATTATTATTATTATCCACACTGTTCGGTTGTGCAAGTGAAAGGCAATAATGACGATATATGATGGACTGGTTGAGATGAGAGAAGGTGGTATGAACTCGACCTATCTTGTTTTTTGTAAATATGATTAGTTCATCGTTCCTGATTCAGCCTATTATGAATGAAACATGTTTGCAATGACAATTAGAGATTATAGTTGCTCATGCCATGCTTAATTAGCTAGGAGTTTATAATGGTTTACCTTACGTGCCAACATGCTATTAAAATGGTTGTGATGTGGTATGATAGGGTGGTATCCTCTTGTGAACGATTCGAGTGGCTTGACTTGGCACATGTTCACGCATGTAGTTGAAACAAAATCAACATAGCCTCCACGATATTTATGTTCATGGTGAATTATATCCTACTCATGCTTGCACTCAGTGTTGATTAATTTTAATGCATGTTCATGATTGTTGTCGCTCTCTAGCTAGTCGCTTCCCAGTCTCTTTCTAGCCTTCACTTGTACTAAGCGGGAATACTGCTTGTGCATCCACTTCCATAAACCCCAAAAGTTATTCCATATGAGTCCACCATACCTTCCTATATGCGGTATCTACCTGCCATTCCAAGTAAATTTATATGTGCCAAACTCTAAACCTTCAAATGAAATTCTGTTTTGTATGCTCGAATATCTCATGTATCAACTAGGGCTGTCTATATCTTCCATGCTAGGTGGGTTATTCTCAAGAGGAGTGGACTCCACTCCTCATTCACGAGAAAATGGTTGGTAACGAGGATGCCCAGTCCCATGCTTAAATCAAAATAATTGCAAACAAAACTCCCCCAGGATTTTTGTTAGTTGGAGGCACCCGTTGTTTCGGACAAGCCATGGATTGATGTTTGTTCATGGTAGGGGGAATATAAACTTTACCATTCTGCTTGGGAACCGCCTATAATGTGTGTAGCATGGAAGATATCGAGATCTCCCGGTTGTTATGTTGACAATGAAAGTATGACACTCAAAATATTATTCATCTCTATTTCAAAATCGAGCTCTGGCACCTCTACAAATCCCTGCTTCCCTCTGAGAAGGGCCTATCTATTTACTTTTATGTTGAGTCATCATCCTCTTATTAAAAAGCACCAGTTGGAGAGCACCGCTGTCATTTGCATGTATTACTATTAGTTTACATTGAGTATGACTGTGACTGGATCTCTTTTACCATGAATTACAATGTTTAGTCAGTCCTTGAACTTCAGAGGTGCTCTGCATTTATGTTTACGGTCTCAGAAAGGGCTAGCGAGATACCATCTTGTTATATCATATTATGATTGTTTTGAGAAAGTGTTCTCATCCGAGATTTACTATTATTGCTCGCTAGTTGATTATACCATTGATATGAGTAAACATGAGACCTAAATGTTATTGTGAATATGGTTAGTTCATAATCTTTGCTGAAAACTTGAATGCTGGCTTTACATATTTACAACAACAAGATCAAACAGAGTTTGTAAAAGTTTTTCTTTATCACTTTCAGCTTGTCAACTGAATTGCTTGAGGACAAGCAAAGGTTTAAGCTTGGGGGAGTTGATATGTCTCCATCGTATCTACTTTTACAAACACCTTTGACCTTGTTTTGGACTCTAACTTCCATGATTTGAATGGAACTAACCCGGAATGACGATGTTTTCAGCAGAATTCCCATGGTGTTATTGTTGTGCAGAAATAAAAGTTCTCAGAATGACCTGAAACTTCACGGAGAATATTTTTGGAATATATATAAAAAATTGGCGAAAGAATCAACATCAAGGGGCCCACATCCTATCCATGAGGGTGGGGGGTGATACGTCTCCAACGTATCTATAATTTTTGATTGCTCCATGCTATATTATCTACTATTTTGGACATTATTGGGCTTTATTATCCACTTTTATATTATTTTTGGGACTAACCTATTAACCGGAGGCCCAACCCAGAATTGTTGTTTTTGCCTATTTTAGGGTTTCGAAGAAAAGGAATATCAAACAGAGTCCAAACGGAATGAAACCTTTGGGAACGTGATTTTCTCACCGAATAAGATCCAGGAGACTTGGACCCTACGTCAAGAAACAAAGGAGGAAGCCACGAGGTAGGGGGGCGCGCCTACCCCCTAGGCGCGCCCTCCACCCTCGTGGGCCCCCTGTTTCTCCACCGACGTACTCCTTCCTCCTATATATACCTACGTACCCCCAAACGATCAGATACGGAGCCAAAACCCTAATTCCACCGCCGCAACCTTCTGTATCCACGAGATCCCATCTCGGGCCTGTTCCGGAGCTCCACCGGAGGGGGCATCCATCATGGAGGGCTTCTACATCAACACCATAGCCTCTCCGATGAAGTGTGAGTAGTTTACCTCAGACCTTCGGGTCCATAGTTATTAGCTAGATGGCTTCTTCTCTCTTTTTGGATCTCAATACAATGTTCTCCCCCTCTCTTGTGGAGATCTATTCGATGTAATCTTCTTTTTGCGGTGTGTTTGTTGAGACCGATGAATTGTGGGTTTATCATCAAGTTTATCTATGAACAATATTTGAATCTTCTCTGAATTCTTTTATGTATGATTGGTTATCTTTGCAAGTCTCTTTGAATTATCAGTTTGGTTTGGCCTACTAGATTGATCTTTCTTGCAATGGGAGAAGTGCTTAGCTTTGGGTTCAATCTTACGGTGTCCTTTCCCAGTGACAGTAGGGGCAGCAACGCACGTATTGTATTGTTGCCATCGAGGATAACGAGATGATTTTTTTTATCATATTGCATGAATTTATACCTCTACATCATGTCATCTTGCTTAAGGCGTTACTCTGTTTTCATGAACTTAATACTCTAGATGCATGTTGGATAGCGGTCGATGAGTGGAGTAATAGTAGTAGATGCAGGCAGCAGTCGGTCTATTTGTTTCGGACGTGATGCCTATATGCATGATCATACCTAGATATTCTTGTAACTATGCTCAATTCTGTCAATTTCTCAATAGTAATTTGTTCACCCACCGTAAAATACTTATGCTCTTAAGAGAAGCCACTAGTGAAACCTATGGCCCCCGGGTCTATCTTCATCATATTAATCTTCCAATACTTAGTTATTTCCTTTGCTTTTTCCTTTGCTTTTATTTTACTTTGCATCTTTATCACAAAAATACCAAAAATATTATCTTATCATATCTATCAGATCTCACTGTCGTAAGTGACCGTGAAGGGATTGACAACCCCTTATCATGTTGGTTGCGAGGAGTTACTTGTTTTGTGTAGGTACTAGGGACTCGCATGCAACCTCCTACTGGATTGATACCTTGGTTCTCAAAAACTGAGGGAAATACTTACGCTACTTTGCTGCATCATCCTTTCCTCTTCAAGGAGATCCAATGCAGTGCTCAAGAGGTAGCAAGAAGATTTTTGGCGCCGTTGCCGGGGAGGTTCACGCAAGTCAAGATTTGACTCCCGACAACGAGCCATTTCTGGCGCCGTTGCCGGGGAGTGTATGCAAAAAGTCAACATACCAAGTACCCATCACAACCCTTATCTTCCGCATTACATTATTTGCCATTTGCCTCTCGTTTTCCTCTCCCCCACTTCACCCTTTCCATTTTATTCGCCCTCTCTCTCTATCCTCCCTCTCTTTCTTTATTTGCATCTTTTTGCCTTTTGCACTTTCTGCCGTCATGTCTGAAATTGGGGAAATTATTGTCGATATGGACAATAATAATATCATGAAAAATTCTGACGCTCCTGCTGAAGAACACCCTATCTTACATACAAAAAAAATTCCGTATTGGTAGTGGTAATATTATTGGAAAAGGAGTTATCCAATATTTCTTTACTTGTGCCGGTGCTTTGCCTTCTATGGGTAGTTCTATCCTTCATAGAACTAGTAGTCTTGCGGACGCTATTGCCATACTTGTGGTTGAACTTGAAAGACAATTCATGCACATGCACCCTTGCATACAAAGGATTTTCCTAGAATTTTCTAATATTGAGCATTCTTTTGTTAAGCGTGCCGCTACGATCTTTTTGGCTCATGAGTTCAGATTCATAATAAAAGAGGCCAAAGAAATCTTTGCGCATTATAGGGTGGACGCTTGCCGTCCTCCCATAGAGGCTATCCTTTTTGATCAAGAAGAAATAATGCGTTTTCAATGCCTAGACTATGTTGCTTTCAATGAAAATCTTATAAAAAGGGTTCCTACCAATGTTTTAGTTGATAGAATTTATGAACTTAATGATGATTTGGCCATTCGAAATAATGAACTAGGATATTCTCTTTAGTTTAGGCTCAAAAAGTTCTGTCAAAAGAATACTTATAATGATGAATTGGTTGTGCAATACAAAGGGCCAAAGTAGGAACCTATACCTCCCAAGGTTGATCTTGGGGACTTTTGTCCCATTAAATTTAGCCCTTTTGATTACTTTTGCTTGCCTCAAAGAAAACTTGCTGCCGAACGTAGAGAATATGAAAAGAGTTTTAATGATCTATCTTACTATTATGGCAATACCTAGATCTCAAAGAAAACTTGCTGCCGAACGTAGAGAATATGAAAAGAGTTTTAATGATCTATCTTACTATTATGGCAATACCTAGATCTATCTTTGTTTTTTTATGCCTAGCTAGGGGCGTTAAACGATAGCGCTTGTTGGGAGGCAACCCAATTTTATTTTATTCCTTGATTTTTGCTCCTGTTTAGTAATAAATAATTTATCTAGCCTCTGTTTTGGTTGTGTTTTTTGTGTTTAATTAGTGTTTGTGCCAAGTAGAACCGTTGGGAAGACTTGGGGAAAGTCTTGATATCTTGTTGTAAAAAACAGAAACTTTAGCGCTCACGAGAACTGCTGCCATTTTTATTTAGAAAGTGATATTTAGTTAATTCTTTTTGCAGATGATTAATACATAAATTCCTCACGTCCATAAATTTATTTTAGAATTTTTGGGGTCCCAGATCTTGCGCTAGCTACAGATTACTACAGAATGTTCTGTTTTTGACAGATTCTGTTTTTCGGGTGTTGTTTGCTCATTTTGATGAATCTATGGCTAGTAAAATAGTTTATAAACCATAGAGAAGTTGGAATATGGTAGGTTTAACACCAATATAAAGAATGAGTTCATTACAGTACCTTGAAGTGGTCTTTTGTTTTCTTTCGCTAACGGAGCTCACGAGATTTTCTACTTTAAGTTTTGTGTTGTGAAGTTTTCAAGTTTTGGGTAAAGATTTGATAGATTATGGAACAAGGAGTGGCAAGAGTCTAAGCTTGGGGATGCCCATGGCACCCCCAATATAATCTAAGGACACCTAAAAGCAAAATCTTGGGGATGCCCCGGAAGGCATCCCCTCTTTCATCTACTTCTATCGGTAACTTTACTTGGAGCTATATTTTTATTCACCACATGATATGTGTTTTGCTTGGAGCGTCTTGTATGATTTGAGTCTTTTCTTTTTAGTTTACCACAATTATCCTCGCTATACACACCTTTGAGATAGCCATACATGATTTGGAATTTGTTAGAACACTCTATGTGCTTCACTTATATCTTTTGAGTTATATAGTTTTGCTCTAGTACTTCACTTATATCTTTTAGAGCACGGTGGTGGATTTGTTTTATAGAAACTATTGATCTCTCATGCTTCACTTAGATTATTTTGAGAGTCTTAAATAGCATGGTAATTTGCTTAAATAATCCTAATATGTTTGGTTTTCAAGATTAGTAAAATTTTCTTATGAGTGTTTTGAATACTAAGAGAAGTTTGATGCTTGATGATTGTTTTGAGATATGGAGGTAATTATATCAAAGTTGTGCTAGTTTAGTAGTTGTGAATTTGAGAAATGCTTGTGTTGAAGTTTGTAAGTCCCGTAGCATGCACGTATGGTAAACGTTATGTAACAAATTTGAAACATGAGGTGTTCTTTGATTGTCCTCCTTATGAGTGGCGGTCGGGGACGAGCGATGGTCTTTTCCTACCAATCTATCCCCCTAGGAGCATGTGCGTAGTGCTTGGTTTTTGATGACTTGTAGATTTTTGCAATAAGTATGTGAGTTCTTTATGACTAATGTTGAGTCCATGGATTACACGCACTCTCTCCCTTCCATCATTGCTAGCCTCTTCGGTACCGTGCATTGCCCTTTCTCACATTGAGAGTTGGTGCAAACTTTGCCAGTGCATCCAAACCCCGTGATATGATACGCTCTTTCACACATAAACCTCCTTATATCTTCCTAAAACAGCCACCATACCTACCTATTATGGCATTCCCATAGCCATTCGGAGATATATTGCCATGCAACTTTCCACCATTCCGTTTATCATGACATGTTCATCATTGTCATATTGCTTAGCATGATCATGTAGTTGACATAGTATTTGTGGCAAAGCCACCGTTCATAATTATTTCATACATGTCACTCTTGGTTCATTGCATATCCCGGTACACCACCGGAGGCATTCATATAGAGTCATACTTTGTTCTAGTAATCATTGAGTTGTAAATAAATAGAAGTGTGATGATCATCATTTTCTAGAGCATTGTCCCAAGTGAGGAATTAAAAAAAGAGATAGAAAGGCCATAAAAAAGAGAAGGCCCAAAAAATGAGAGAAAAAGAGAGAAGGGACAATGCTACTATCCTTTGCCACAGTTGTGCTTCAAAGTAGCACCATAATCTTCATGATAGAGAGTCTTCTGTTTTGTCACTTTCATATACTAGTGGGAATTTTTCATTATAGAACTTGGCTTGTATGTTCCAACAATGGGCCTCCTCAAGTGCCCTAGGTCTTCGTGAGCAAGCAAGTTGAATGCACACCCACTTAGTTTCTTTTGTTGAGATTTCATACATTTATAGCTCTAGTGCATCTGTTGCATGGCAATCCCTACTCCTTGCATTAACATCAATCGATGGGCATCTCCATATCCCATTGATTAGCCTCGTTGATGTGAGACTTTCTCCTTTTTGTCTCCTCCACATAACCCCCATCATATTCTATTCCACCCATAGTGCTATGTCCATGGCCCGCGCTCATATATCGAGTGAAAGTTTATAGGTTTGAGATTACTAAAGTATGAAACAATTGCTTGGCTTGTCATCGGGATTGTGCATGATGAGAGCATTCTTGTGTGACAAAAATGGAGCATGACTAAACTATATGATTTTGTAGGGATGAACTTTCTTTGGCCATGTTATTTTGAGAAGACATAATTGCTTAGTTAGTATGCTTGAAGTATTATTATGTTTATGTCAATATGAACTTTTACCTTGAATCTTTCAGATCTGAATATTCATACCACAATTAAGAAGAATTACACTAAAATTATGCCAAGTAGCACTCCGCATCAAAAATTCTATTTTTATCATTTACCTACTCGAGGACGAGCAGGAATTAAGCTTGGGGATGCTTGATACGTCTCCAACATATCTATAATTTTGATTGCTCCATGCTATATTATCTACTGTTTTGGACATTATTAGGCTTTATTATCCACTTTTATATTATTTTTGGGACTAACCTATTAACCGGAGGCCCAACCCAGAATTGCTATTTTTTTTGCCTATTTTAGGGTTTCGAAGAAAAGGAATATCAAACAGAGTCCAAACGGAATGAAACCTTCGGGAACATGATTTTCTCACCGAACAAGATCCAGGAGACTTGGACCCTACATCAAGAAACAAAGGAGGAAGCCACGAGGTAGGGGGCGCGCCTACCCCCCAGGCGCACCCTCCACCCTCGTGGGCCCCCTGTTGCTCCACCGACGTACTCCTTCCTCCTATATATACCTACGTACCCCAAACGATCAGATACGGAGCCAAAACCCTAATTCCACCGCCGCAACCTTCTGTATCCACGAGATCCCATCTTGGGGCCTGTTCCAGAGCTCCGCCGGAGGGAGCATCCATCACGGAGGGCTTCTACATCAACACCATAGCCTCTCCGATGAAGTGTGAGTAGTTTACCTCAGACCTTCGGGTCCATAGTTATTAGCTAGATGGCTTCTTCTCTCTTTTTGGATCTCAATACAATGTTCTCCCCCTCTCTTGTGGAGATCTATTCGATGTAATCTTCTTTTTGCGATGTGTTTGTTGAGACCGATGAATTGTGGGTTTATCATCAAGTTTATCTATGAACAATATTTGAATCTTCTCTGAATTGTTTTATGTATGATTGGTTATCTTTGCAAGTCTCTTCGAATTATCAGTTTGGTTTGGCCTACTAGATTGATCTTTCTTGCAATGGGAGAAGTGCTTAGCTTTGGGTTCAATCTTGTGGTGTCCTTTCCCAGTGACAGTAGGGGCAGCAAGGCACGTATTGTATTGTTGCCATCGAGGATAACAAGATGGGGGTTTTATCATATTGCATGAATTTATCCCTCTACATCATGTCATCTTGCTTAAGGCATTACTCTGTTTTCATGAACTTAATACTCTAGATGCATGCTGGATAGCGGTCGATGAGTGGAGTAATAGTAGTAGATGCAGGCAGGAGTCGGTCTACTTATCTCGGACGTGATGCATATATACATGGTCATACCTATATATTCTCATAACTATGCTCAATTCTATCAATTGCTCAACAGTAATTCGTTCACCCACCGTAAAATACTTATGCTCTTGAGAGAAGCCACTAGTGAAACCTATGGCCCCCGGGTCTATCTTCATCATATTAATCTTCCAATACTTAGTTATTTCCTTTGCTTTTTTACTTTTCTTTTATTTTACTTTGCATCTTTATCACAAAAATACCAAAATATTATCTTATCATATCTATCAGATCTCACTCTCGTAAGTGACCATGAAGGGATTGACAACCCCTTATCGCATTGGTTGCGAGGAGTTATTTGTTTTGTGCAGGTACTAGGGACTCGCGTGCAACCTCCTACTGGATTGATACCTTGGTTCTCAAAAACTGAGGGAAATACTTATGCTACTTTGCTGCATCATCCTTTCCTCTTCAAGGAAATCCAATGCAGCAAGAGGTAGCAGGGGGCGCCCACCCCCCTGGGGCGCGCCTCCTGTCTCGTGGGCGCCCTGAGGCTCCACCGACCTCAACTCCGACTCTATATATTCACGTTCGGGGAGAAAAAATCATGGAGAACGATTCATCGCGTTTTACGATATGGAGCCGCCACCAAGCCCTAATCTCTCTCAAAAGGGCTGATCTGGAGTCCGTTCGGGGCTCAGGAGATGGGAATCGGTCGCCATCGTCATCATCAACCTTCCTCCATCACCAATTTCATGATGCTCACCGCCGTGCGTGAGTAATTCCATCGTAGGCTTGCTGGACGGTGATGGGTTGGATGAGATTTGTCATCCTAGTATCCATTATGTTCTAAGATTGATGTTGCTATGACTTTGCTATGCTTAATGCTTGTCACTAGGGCCCGAGCGCCATGATTTTAGATCTAAACCTATTATGTTTCCATGAATATATGTGAGTTCTTGATCCTATTTTGCAAGTCAATAGTAACCTACTATGTGTTATGATCCGGTAACCCCGAAGTGACAATAATCGGGACCACTCCTGATGATGACTATAGTTTGAGGAGTTCATGTATTCACTAAGTGTTAATGCTTTGGTCTGGTACTCTATTAAAAGGAGGCCTTAATATCCCTTAGTTTCCAATAGGGCCCCGCTGCCACGGGAGGGTAGGACAAAAGATGTCATGCAAGTTCTTTTCCATAAGCACATAACACTATATTCGGAATACATACCTACATTACATTGATGAACTGGAGCTAGTTCTGTGTCACCCTATGTTATAATTGTTGCATGAGGAATCGCATACAACATAATTATCCATCATTGATCCATTGCCTACAAGCTTTTCACATATTGATCTTTGCTTAGTTACTTTTCCGTTGCCACTCTTACAATTACTACAAAACCAATACTGTTACTTTTTCCACCGTTACCGCTACTTCCATATTACTTTGCTACTAAATACTTTGCTGTAGATATTAAGTCTTTCAGGTGCGATTGAATTGACAACTCAACTATTAATACTTGAGAATATTCTTTGGCTCCCCTTGTGTCGAATCAATAAATTCGGGTTGAATACTCTACCCTCGAAAATTGTTGTGATCCCCTATACTTGTGGGTTATCACCCACTTCTAAAACAATTTTACAAACACAAAAATATTTTTGTTTGCTTGCTTTTATTGCCTTCATGTCAACACACCAAACAGAACATGAAAGCAAAAATTTAAGATGACTATGGATCCACTTAAAGTTTTCTACTTGGATCATCTTCGATCCATTTGTGCTTGTACTGAAACCCATGTCAAATCAAAAGATTTTGGCACCGCTCTAGCAATGTGAGAGAGTTGGCACCGATGTGCACACAGACCCACGTGTATAAACAAATCAATCAAACCAACTACACCAGCCTCTCCCTCTCCTAAACAATTGTTTTTTATTGCCTCAATCCTGTCCCTCTGTCACGCAAATGTTTTATCATTGCCTGAGTTAATTTGGCACCGGAGCAAAGTAGGTGATTCAGATTGGGGCACCAGGTGAGCAATGGAGGGCATCGATGCCAAATGCATTAGAAGTGAATTTGGCACGTGTTTTGGCCTACATAATGGAGGGCCGTTATAGCCCACTTTTGTACTACCTCCTATTTAGTGTAAAATTTTGACCATAGATTTACCTAAGAAAATGCCAATGCATGTCACCAAAAATTATACCATTTTCAATTATGTTCAAATACGAATCCAAAGATATAATTTTTAGTGACATGCATTAACATTTTGTTAGTTAAATCTATGGTCAAATTTTGACACTGCAAAATACGAAGAGTAAACCAGGACAGAGGTAGTACTTGCTCTTAGGCTAACCATAGAGTTAGTAGTAATATATAAAAAGTAGAGTTGGTGATGATGGTGTGCCTGCCATCCTACAATATAGGCCGTCCGATTATATCTGACGGATAGGAAGGAAACTATGGAAATTTTGCAAAAAGATACCCACACCCCTCTCCACATTTGCAAATAAGGCCTTCCCTCATTCATCATTTTCTCCCACAAGATAAACTACTGATATAAATGCATCTTGATGTTCCATGCAACAAACGGGCATCTTGCTAGTACTGCGTAAAGTAGTAGTACTCATATATATCAATTCACACCGTGCAATGTTTCTCGCCCGTGTGCTCGCCCTAGCCGCACCTCGCTTGTTGCTTCCTCATCAGCTACCATCTTTAAACTAGCACCTCCCAATTAAGCCCGAGGATCTGAAAAAGCCTAGTGCAGCATTGGGAACTATGCAATATGGCTTTGTACGTAAAGTTCTACTACACTGTAGCTTGTGGCGTTGCACGCATGGACTTCGCTCACTTATCGACTCTAAACTCTATAAAAAAATTCTCTTGACATGATTTTTTTGTTTTAAAACGGAGGCAAAATCTGTGCCTCATCTCATTAATAAAGAAGGAAGGACCAATAAACAAAGTTCGATGAGATCCATTACACCTCCACAAATGGAAGCGAAAAGCCTAGTCTCGCTGTATCAAAGAACTCAAATGTTCTGCCCCCGCAATAACCATCGCTGATAAACAGGCTTCTAGTGTGTGCGTGAGAAGAGCGGCTGAGTAGGCTAGCTACGCGCTTGAATAGAGCATGAAGAGTACGCAGGTGTACTTTCCCTGCATTGATAGTACAACAATGGTTCTAGAGAACAGTAGTACCCTCCACTTGCAACTATAGCTCCTTGTCCTTGAGATTCAAGAGTTCAAAACTGGTGCACTATAAAAGTACAATACATCACACTACTGGTTGAGAAAGCAGTACTACTACTGCTACAGTACTACGTAGTAAATAATAGCCGCACCATCGCACTAGACACTACCACTATCACTACAAAAAAATACACTTCCGTGATGATACGTGTTTGTCACAGTAGGTCACGTTTTATGTCATGCATGTACATCCATGACGATTTTATGACAGAATCAAGATAGTCATACATGTGCTGTCGTAGAAGTGTTCCACGACATTACCAAAATTATCATCACGGAAGCGTCCACTTCCATGATGATAAATCGCGCATCATAGAAGTGCTTTTGTCAAGGGTGACCGACACATGGCATCCACCGTAACGGGTCGCCGTTAAGTTATCGAGTTCTGGTTTGGATCCAATAACCCGTTAACAACCCGGACCAATGGGGATTTTCCACGTGTAAAATTCTCAATGGCCAGAGGAACCACGTGTCAGCTCACCGTTGGGAGAGATGTCATCCACTCATTGGACCAAAGGCGCCTATGATACGTCGACACGTGGCACGACCCAACAGAGGCCCATTCCAATGAAAAAGTCGGCCTGTTTGACTTGGTAAAAAGGTAGCGGGCCGGCCCACGGAAAGCCTGTTAACGACTTGTTCGCATATAGCTCATTTACAGCTCGCTAAGTCACGACCTGTTACGGCCTATCTGAATTAGGCCCAGTAGCGTCATCTGGACCATCCAATATGATTCTAGCCCGCTGTAACTTTCGGCCCATGTACGGCCCATGACGTCTTTCGTCCCATAGGAGGCCCTTTGTAACTCTGGGCCCATTAACGACCCGTGGTGAAACTGGCCCGTGATGAACAGTGTATCGCTTTATACCCATTTACGGCCCATTAGTCCGTCGGCTGTTTCCAGCCCGTGTTAACTTTCAGCCTTCTAAGGGCCCATTTATTCTTGGCTCATATCTAGAATTCGATTACTTATGGTCCGTTACGGGTCTGTTCCGCTTGTGGGCCAAATTCAGCCCGTGGTTACAGTCAGCCTGTTTGTGGCCTGTTAACCCATTGGGCGGTTTTCATAGCGTCATCAATTACGGCCTATTAACGGCCCGTTATGGCCGGGCGATAAAACATACGATTTCCACTCTAGCCCATTTATGGCCCATTTTGCGGACCATTTTTGATCCACGAAGAGTACGGCCCATGTTTGGCGAAACGATTATACGACCCATAGAAGGCCCATAGATGAGACGACTCATAGAAGGCCCATGGATCGTACATCCCGTGGAGGGCCATGGTCACTACAGCAGGTAGCAAGACCATGGTTACAATAGTCTGTGTGTTGCCATGGTTATTGTGGCCTAGTTATAAAAATAGGTTATTGTGGCTACTAGAAAAACGCGGAAAGGAACTGCTGTGACTACAAGCAAACAACTAAACAAGCAATAAGGAAATAAATAAGCAAGCAACTAATGCTAGGCTATTACGGCTATTACCCATATTACATCCACTGGGCATCAAAGTTCGCCACCACTGCAAATATAGGGAACAAAGCAGCATATTACATACACTGGCCGTCTAAATTGGACATCAGTGCAAATAAACGCGGCAGCAAAATAAGTCCATAACTGAAACAACTTCATAAGAGCTCAAGAAACGTTATCATGGGTATCCACCATGCTGGCAATAAGCTTAGTAAGCTTATTAACTTTGTCCTATTTGGCGCTAAAATCCTCCAATGCTTGCTATTGCACTAGAAAGTATGCATCTGAATACTCCAGGGACTTCCGCAGTCCTTCGGCTTCTTGTCACAGCACAATTGATCGATGTATTTCAGCTTGTAGTTGAGACTCAAGAAACCGAACTGATTCAGACTGTGAGTTTGAATAGCTTGTGCCAACGGTAGTGACCAATAACTCAAACACTAAACCAAGACAGGACTTTGGGGTTGTCTCACTGTTTTCAAGATAGTTTTCCTTAGCTGTTTTATCAGCTTTGTTGGAGACCAACAAGGATGCCTCGCTATACTGAACCTTATCTGCATTACTTCCTTTACCATTACTTAATAAGGCACTCTTCCCCAATATTCTGAGAACATTCTAAAAGAAGAAACAAGCAGACACATAACAGGTTTAGCATGTACTAGTATATGAAACTCATTTCGATGAACCAGTTCATTAGTAAGGTGGACAGGATTAAACTACCAAGTCTTCTATTGCCAAGTAGTACATTTTAAAAGCATCAAACAAGTGCCCATTTTAAAAGTCTTCTGCATTGTGGCGCGCAGCGGGTTCGGCGGGTTGGCATGATCCACTGCGGCCCTAGCTTCGGCGGCCTTTCTCGCCGTGCTGGACGAAGAAGTGCCAGTGTTGGTGATGAATACCTCTACGCAGAGGTTCATTGCCCCGGCAGGAGCGCCGTCGCCGAGGGAGACAGGGGAGCCAGAGATGTCAAGTACCTCGTTGGGGTACTCGTCGGCCGCGAGCGCATCAGAGATGCGTAGTGCGGCGAAGAAGGCGGCGAGCGCGTTGATGACGTCATTTGCCAGCGTGACGGGCTCGTCGGAGTCAAAGAGGAGCCCCGTCTGGAACATGTCTCCAGCCAGGACCTCGAGCTGCCCCACGGTGGGCGCCAACTGTCGTGGTGGGCGCACGACAGATGCCAAGGGACGGCTAAAGAGAGGAGGAGGCTCGAGGGCACCGGTGGGCTCCAGAGGCGACGTCGGATGAGCGAGCGAGGGACGCAAGACATACCTAGGTTCGGGGCTCTCCGGAGAGATAGCACCCCTAGTCCTATCGAGTGTAGTTTGTATGTAACAGTACAGAGTCAGTCCTAGAGCTGTATGGAGGAAGAAGGAAGGCAGACCAAGGCTTAGGTTGCTCCGTCTCCCAGTGTGTGGCTAGTCTAATTGATCTTGTGTCCACCCCTATGCATGAGGGCTCCTGGGGGGGTTTATAGGTCAACCCCCAGGGGTACAATGGTAATGTTACAAGGCCGTGGGGCTGGGTTGTCATCGTATGGGAAGCCGTCGCTAGGACCCGCCGGGTGTCAAGGCTCGACGGGTTCTCCGGGTGCGGGCCCCATGCGTCGGGGGGGGGCACTATTTGCCGTATTATCGATCGTCATGGAGTGGCCGGGTTGAGTCCGCTACAGTGGCGCACTGTCAGGTCGCCGCTTGCTGGCGTCAGCAGTGATGACGGGTGCACTGTAGCCATGTTGGCCCTGGTCAGCATGTAGGTGGGGCACTGTTACCACGCCTCGGCTGATCAGAGGCATTGGTGGGGCACTGTTGCGTCGCTCACCCTTGAATGGAGACTCGTCCCATTATACGACTGGGATGGGATGGGAGCTGACCCGTGGCCGGGTTGGCGAACACGCCAAAGGGGGAGCTGGCTTGTTGGAGAAGTCTTGATATGCCGGGTTCGACCGTCTTGCGCCAGCCGTTGGGGCCGGGTTGAGGAGTTCGGCCGGGTCGAGGGGCTTGGCCAGGTTGAGCAACCCGGCCAAGCGCAAGCCAGATTGAGGGGCGTTGCTGGCCCTGATGTTTTCGAAAAAGATCCGGGTTCCATTGCCTGCCGGGGGTTCATCCCCCCGATAGTAGTCCCCGAAGCTATGAAGGTCCGCCGTCTTCGAGTGGGAGGGCCTTTGCAGTTTCCCCACTGAGGAGGCGAAGTTGTGACCTCCAGGTCCGACAACACCCAATGTGTGCCGGCTTCTGGAAGCCGGATCGCGGCGTCCCGGCGTGATCGGGAAATCAAGGAGTCTGCTGAATCTTGAGGCGATCTTTTGGGCTCTGCGCGGGCGCCACGTGGCACATGGGAGTCAAAGGGTCCTGACAGGCCACGCGCGCGACGGGACAGGGCTATGGTATGGGCCCCGACACTGCACGTCCTCGGCCCCCGCGCGCGGATTTATTGCGGCATCCGCGAGTCGGTTGCCATTCTCGAGGCAGTTATTGCGTGCATACGTGTGCACTTATTGCATGGGAGTGGGAAGGGCGAGCGCAAATGATCCCACTTCCCCATGTTTGAGCTGTGGCTTATAAATCGGGGGAGGGGCGGCAGAAATCATTCTCGCTTGCGCTCCTCTGCCTCTTTGTCCACCTTTTGCTCCTTTGCGACCGCCACGCTGCGACGCCCGCCGCCTTGAGCAGAGCTTCACCGCTGTTCTTTCCTTCTCTTTCTCTCGCTTGCCACGCTTCACCTTGCTGATGGCGCTCCCGTCGGGCTCGTGGATGGGCTCGTCCATCACTACAAAGGACATCACGTACCTCTGCTCCACCAGGCGCTTGCCGGGGTAGACGGAGGTCAGCGTGCGCCTGCCGGAGGGTGAGCGGGAGCCGCAGCCGGAGGGGACGGAGCGCGTGGTCTTCTACCCGCACTTCAAGCATGGCTTCGGCCTCCCTGCGAGCCGTTTCTTCCGCACCTTCCTAGAGTTCTTCGGGCTCCAGTCCCATCATCTTAGCGCGGGCACCATCTTGCAGCTCTCCGGCTTCGTCACCCTCTATGAGGGGTACCTAGGGGTCGAGCCCATGATCAATGTTTGGGTGCGCTTCTTCGCCTTGAAGCAGCAGGGCCCGAAGGCCAGGGAGATGTCCTCCTGCGGGGCCGCTGTCATCTACAAGCGGCCGGGCGGGGGCTGCCCCAAGATGCCACTGGAGGATTCTGCCAAGAAGTGGCAGAACTCCTTCTACATCTGCAACCTCGGCGCGGACCACATCAACCTGCCGCCCTTCGTCGCCGCGCGGCCGCGGGCAAAGCAGAACTGGAACTACTTCCCCCGACACCCGTCGCAGGAGGTGCTCAACTTGTGCCAGCGGGTGTCGGAGATGAGTGAGGGAGTCCTGGATTAAGGGGTCCTCGGGCGTCTGGCCTGTTATCCATGGGCCGGACTGACGGGCTGTGAAGACATGAAGGCCGAAGACCATACCCGTGTCCGGATTGGATTCTACTTGGCGTGGAGGGCAAGCTTGGCGACCAACTATGAAGGTTCCTTCTTATGTAACCGACTCTATGTAACCCTAGATTCCCCCCCGGTGTCTATATAAACTAGAGGGGTAACTCCGGAAAGGATATATACTCATTACCATAGTCATACAGGCTAGGCTTTTAGGGTTTAGCCATTACGATCTCGTGGTAGATCAACTCTTGTAACACTCATATTCATCAGGATCAATCAAGCAGGACGTAGGGTATTACCTCCCTAGAAAAGGCCCGAACCTGGGTAAACATCGTGTCCCCCGTCTCCTGTTACCATCGATCCTAGACGCACAGTTCGGGACCCCCTACCCGAGATCCGCCGGTTTTGACACCGACATTGGTGCTTTCATTGAGAGTTCCACTGTGCCGTCAACGAGAGGTTCGATGGCCCCTCCGATCGTCTATAGTGACGCTGTCCAATCAGAAACCTTCCTCCCCGGACAGATTTTCGTATTCGGCAGTTTCATACTGCGGGCCAACTCGCTTGGCCATCTGGAGCAGATTAATAGCTACGCCCCTGGCCATCAGGTCAAATTTGGAAGCTTGAACTATGTCACGAATATTCGTGGAGACTTGATCTTCAATGGATTTGGGACTGCAGCGATCGCTCCCCCTCGTGCCGATGAACATGACTCAAATCTGTCATCGGGCCAGATTTAGGAGATGGCTCATGTTGCTGCAATGGCCTTAGAACCAGAGCAGATCATGCCATTCGAGGCCACAGAGTCCGCGGCGTTAGAGCCGCACGCAGACTCGACACCCTGTAATATTTGCGCCAACGGAACTCCGGACTCGTCTCCGGCTATAAGTTCCGGACCATGTACGCTTGCGGACACCGAGCTAGATCAGTTATCGATCTTCGAATTCAGTGCCGCAGACGTTTTTCAACACTCACCTTTAGGCGATGTGCTAAACTCTTCAAAGAACCTGTCATTCACGGGATACTCGCAGCCGAACTATGTCCGGCTCGAACTAGGCGCTGACGACGAAGAATTTTGCTTACCACCCGCCACCCACTTCATAGCCACTGTCGAGGACTTAACCGACATGCACGCTCCTGGATCCGTAGACATTGATGGTATAGACGAAGATGCCGATAAGGAGCAAGGCCAAGACCTGCCAGTCATCAGGGGCGAGACAGCTACCCCTTCACATGACGTGTACATGATCGATGCACTTAAAAAGCCTTGCGGCAAAGACAAGGGAGATCCAGTTAAAACTCCTGAGTCACAATCTAAGTTTCAGCACCCCAAACGCCGCCCCAATTCACGCCACAACAACAATGGCACCGGAGAAAATAGTACTCCGGACGGCACCGAAAGCAATGAAGACCCTGTGGGAGCAACATCCGAGCAAGAGGAACAGGAAAACGGGCAGCTAGCCCCGATGAATAGGCCCTGCCTAGCGACGGTTTGGTGGACGACAAATACCTTCCACTCTTTGAAGATGAGGTAAGCCTCGGCGACGAAGACTTCATTGTACCCGAAGAGCCCCTCGAACAGGAGCGCTTCAAGCACAGGCTGATAGCTACGACAAGGAGCCTAAAAAAGAAGCTGCATCAGCTTCAAGCTGACCAAGACCTACTCAACGACAGATGGACCGAAGTCCTGGTCGCCGAAGAATATGGCCTTATTAGCCTAGCCAAAGGCTACTCAAAGCACATATTGCTATACCAGTCCGATGAAGGGACGTTGGAGCCCATACCATCGTCACACAATGCGACATGTCGCCGGCAACTCTGTCCGAATAAAGAGGCAACTCAAGCCGAACACCAGACAGACCCACCTCACTGTAAAGGCAGGAACAACGTATGTCACGATCACCCAAACGACCTGCAGAGAGACTTGGATAATAGAGCAGGACACACAAGACCGATCTACTGATCGTGAAAGCATGCTTCGACACACGACGACGGCTACCTATTCGGACGTGTCAAACCTCGCCACGCCCGAGCAAAAAACCACAAAGGGACTCCTTCGGAGTTACGTCGCGGTGTGGCCCAGCATAGAGGCGCCGTGCCGCTTTGCTTCACTGATGAAGTAATGGATCATGAATTCTCGAAGGATTCAAACCCGTCAATATTGAATCATACGATGGGGCAACCGATCCCGCGGTGTGGATAGCAGATTTCATCCTCGACATCCATATGGCCCGCGGGGACGACCTCCACGCCATTAAATACCTCCCACTAAAACTAAAAGGGCTAGCTCGGTACTGGTTAATAGCCTGCCTGAAAATTCCATGGGCAGCTAGGAAGACTTGGAAGAGGCCTTCCTCGATAACTTCCGAGGAACATATGTCCGGCCACCGGATGCCGATGACCTAAGTCAAATTGTCCAACAGCCCGGAGAATCAGCTAGGGAACTCTGGACTCGGTTCTTAGTCAAAAAGAACCAAATCGTGGACTGTCCGGACGCGGAAGCCCTTGCGGCTTTCAGACATGGCGTCTGGGGCGAATGGCTTGCACGCCACCTCGGCCAAGAAGGACCTAAATCCATGGCAGCCCTCATTGCTCTGATGACTCGCTTTTGTGCGGGAGAAGACAGCTGGCTCGCTAGTAGAAGCAATAGCGCCAACAACCAGGGTACCTCCGAAATCCGAGATGGCAACGGCAAGCCACGAGGAAGCAAGAACAACAGTCGCAATGACAATGAAAGGCCAAGCCCAGTCAGCGGAAGAAGCCATTCAAGGCGAATTGAGACGAACCATCCAACCTGGACAGGATATTGGGCCGACCATGACAGATCCATGGCCACCCCGATAAACCAGCTAATCATACCAACAGAAACTGATGGGTCTTTAAACAGGCTGGCAAGCTCAACACCGAACTAGGGGGAGGAGGCCGCCAAGCGACAGGGATGACGGAAAGGTTCACCAATAGAACACCGGGGGTCAGAAGCAACCTCCACCCGAGGATCATCTACTCCTAGAACGGAAATAGCAACCTGGCTTCCACCGCCCACTCTACATACCTACAAAATTTGTACCACGCATACATCATGACGCACTCAAGATACCATGGGCATTGGCAGAAGCACAATGCGGACAAGCCTGCAAGCACTCCAGTAACTTTCTTTTATCGCTTATTTCTTATTTTGTTCCTTTGCTATCCTTTAAAAATAGGTGACGAACAGGATAAATATCTAAAACCGGCTCTATCGGAGTTCGGATCCGTACACTCACCCAAGGGGCTATTTCCATCAAGGAATCACCCCACCAAGGACTGGCGGCGCGGACGTGCGACAGGAGGTCCAAAATAACTTTTTGTAGACCGCACTCCCTATTTCTTGAGCCTGTACTATGCCTGTTCCTCCGCCTCCAACCCCGAGCATGTCAAATAGCCATGCGGATGGCTTATATATATATATATATCATAAGTAATCATTGGCATATCGCTCAGTTACCAGTAAACAATACCTGAACTAATTATCCGTATTGTTTTCCCGACAAATATGGCTCCTACGGTTATTTCACAGAAATACCTTGGCATAACCTGCCAGGAGCTCGGTGTGGGAACAAATGAGTTGCCAGTAAAAGTCTGAACAGCTCTATAGCATACTTCGTTGTCACAAGTTTGGCCTTATATGCATTGTTGAGGAAATCGTTAACTGGTAGCTGCTCGGTTGGCTAGCAAGTAGGGGATTAATCGGCTAATCGGCAAGTTAATCGGCCATTTAATCAATTAATCGGACGATTTTTTGGTTTATCGGCTACTCGGTGACCCTATGAGTAGGGATTAATCGGCAAGTTAACTGGTTAATTGGATGAATTCTTGAATAGGGCTTATATGCATTAGCTCCGAATCATTGTCTTGGGTCAATAGTTGGGTTGCCCGGCTCCTGTGCTTGCTACCCTATGTTCCGCTCTATCGGCTAGGGTAGTAAAGGGAGAACTATTGTGATTGTGCCCTGGTCTAAACCGGACGAGCACCTCAGTAGAGAAAGTCGAAAACAGACTGTCATGATGTGGCGTGAGCTGGTCAACCACTTGACTACTTATTGGAATCTTTAGCGATTCTCCGTGTCACATGAGGGATCTTTTTCAGATCAAATATGTAAGGCACCATACGCCACATACATACCAGGGGCTATGTCATAGGCCCACCATAAAACTCCTATGGCTAAGTGAAAGTGTTAACGCCTTATAGTCCAATTGCCTGGTTCGCCGCATTATCACCTCCTTCATGGACCAAGACGTTGCATAAAGAGTGATTAAATGTTTTTCCAAACACCCCCGTACTTCCTACGAGGGGGCTGAAGCCGATGACTGGAAAACTTTTAGATTATACCAAAACGGCAGCATAGGAGGAATTCAAGCTTTCAAGCAAAGCATAAATAGATTAACTATAAAATTGTCTTTTACAATTTTCATACACCTCACTCGAACATTATGTCTTGTGAGCACTGACCCTCTATAAAGCGGGCGACCTCTAGGACGTCTTCAAAATAATGCTCTGGTTCCGGACGGTCCTTGCCTTTGGGTGGACCCTTCGTCGCAACATCGATGGCCTTCATCTTCCCCCATAATGTCTTGACTCGGGCAAAAGCCATGCGTGCACCCTCAATGCACGTTGACTGCTTCACAGCATCGATACGCGGCACCGCGTCAACAAGCCTTTGCACCAAACTGAAATAGCTATTCGGAACAGGCTCGGTTCGCCACAACCGGATTACGACATCCTTCATGGCAGCGCCAGATATCCTATGAAGTTCGGGCCATTGGGACATCTGTTCATTGAGCAACAGAGGGCGCTTTGATGTGCCAAACTGTGACCAAAAAAGCTTCTCCGTTTCATATCTGTCTCATGCTTGGTAATACCGCGTCGCATCGGCAGAACTCTTCGGCAAGTCCAAGAACTTGTCCGGAGAACTCCATACTTGGTTAAGCTGGGCATAGTTCGGGTCACAGAACTTAGTTTGCAGCAGAAAGGGCTTTCCAGCCGCAATCTCCCTCGCATGTCGAACCTCCTCACGGGCTGTTCTGCATTCCGACCGCGCTTCTCTCGCCTCTTGTAAGGCCTTGTCCAGATCAGCCGTTAAGGCTTTACTCTCCTTCTCCAGAAATTCACAGCGACCGGTAGCTGAAAGCACAAGTGATCCCTGGGTGGTTTTGGTAATTAATGTCAACATATCTCTTGTTGGACTAACACTTTTACCTAGTATGTTTCAGATAAGTTCAACAATGGAGTGGCATGGACTAGAGGATGTGGAACCACTTCAAGATGCTAAGGACAAAGGATTGGCTGAAGCTTCAAGATCAAGACTCTACATTTTCTATTTTAGTGATCCAAGATCACATTGAGTCTATAGGAAAAGCCAATACTATCAAGAGGGGATGAGGTGTTGCTTAATGGCTTGCTTGCTCAAAGTGCTTAGTGATATGCTCCAAAACCCTCAACTACCTTCCCACATCCACATATGACCTAAACCAAAAGTCAAACTCGGCTCCATCGATTCTATCTATCCGGCGCCAGCGAGTTTCAAATGTCATAGTCACTGCCACAAACCCTAGCAAATCGGTTTCACCGATAGGGATCTCGGTCTCACCGAGATGGGATTGTAATCTCTCTGTGTATGTCCATTACCAAAATCGGTATCATCGAGTTTGAGCAATCGGTACTACCGAGATTACAATGCAAACCCTCTAGTTAGCTTATTACCAAAATCGGTCCCACCGAGTTTGTGTAATCGGTCACACCGAGATTACGTTATGCCCTAACCCTAACCATATCGGTCCTACCGAGTTGCATCTCAGTCCCACTGAAAATCCTAACGGTCACTAGGTTTGCTGAATCGGTCCGACCGAGTTTAACCATTCAGTCCCACCGAGTTTGGCAAATTTTGTGTAACGGTTAGATTTTGTGTGGAGGCTATATATACCCCTCCACCCACTCTTCATTCGTGGAGAGAGCCATCAGAACATACCTACACTTCCAATACACATTTTCTGAGAGAGAACCACCTACACTTGTGTTGAGGTCAAGATATTCCATTCCAACCATATGAATCTTGATCTCTAGCCTTCCCCAAGTTGCTTTCCACTCAAATCTTCTTTCCACCAAATCCAAATCCTGTGAGAGAAAGTTGACTGTTGGGGAGACTGTCATTTGAAGCACAAGAGCAAGGAGTTCATCATCAACACACCATTTGTTACTTCTTGGAGAGTGGTGTCTCCTAGATTGGCTAGGTGTCACTTGGGAGCCTCCAACAAGATTATGGAGTTGAACCAAGGAGTTTGTAAGGGCAAGGAGATCGCCTACTTCGTGAAGATCTGCCGCTAGTGAGGCAAGTCCTTCGTGGGCGACGGCCGTGATGGAATAGACAAGGTTGCTTCTTCATGGACCCTTTGTGGGTGGAGCCCTCCGTGGACTCGTGCAACCGTTACCCTCTGTGGGTTGAAGTCTCCATCAACGTGGATGTATGATAGCACCACCTATCGGAACCACGACAAAAACATCCGTGTCTCCAATTGTGTTTGAATACTCCAAACCCTTCTCTTTACATTCTTGCAAGTTGCATGCTTTACTTTCCGCTGCTCATATACTCATTGCATGCTTTCTTGATATGTATTGTGTTTGTTAAACTTGTGCTTAAACTCCACTTAAACTTAAGAATATTAAAAACTGCAACTTTTGGCACTTAGTTTCTAATCACCCCCCTCTAGACACCTCTTCTCGATCCTTTCAATTGGTATCAGAGCTTTAGTCTCCATTGCCTTGGTTTAAACACCATTGGAGGAAGATGGATGTGTCTACTTTGGGGAGTCTTAGACATAGAGTGCCTATTCTTGATGGAGAGTATTTTCATGAGTGGAAAAATGAAATGCTTGAGATTTTCAGTGAATATCATTTGAACAAGTACATTACTAGCCCTTGTGCACCTCATGTTGATCCTTTGCACCCTACCCTAGATGAAGATATTGACATGATTCACAATCTTAGAACTGTTGAGCTCATCATTAGATGCTTGCCTAGAAACTTGATTAGATGTTTGCCTACTCTCAAGTGTGCCTACACCATATGGAGATTTCTTGAGGAATGATTTCCAGATTATTCCTTGAAAAATTTAGACAAAATTCTCCATAAGTCTATTGCCTTGAGTAAGATGAACTCTAGTGATCCTAGCTTTGGTGATTGTCTATTTGAGCTTACCAATCTCAAGTGTGCTAAAGGAAATATTGGAATCATTAGCGATATCATATCCGAAGCTATTAGAATTCATAAAGGTAACCATTGTGATGATCATTTATCTAATGAATTACCCTCTCTAGGAATTGATCAATCACAAGATGAGGTTGAACATGGATACTATGATAAAGATGATGATAGTGACTATGATCTTGATGATACAATGAGGCATTTTGGTCTTATGGCAAATCTTCGCAGCTACATGGCTGGAGGAAAGGAATGGGTCCTTGATAGTGGATGTACTGATCATATGACCGGAGATAAAGATATGTTCCGTGAGCTTGCTGAAAACGACGGCCCTTGAAAATATGTCACTTTTGGTGATAATTCAAATGGTAAGGTGGTTGGCCTTGGTAAGATGGCCATCTCACATGATAGCTCAATACAAAATGTCATGCTCGTTGAATCTCTTGGCTACAACTTACTTTCAGTTTCTAGACTTGCTGATTTCGGTTTCAATGTTCTATTTACTGAAGTAGATTGCCAAGTGTTTCATAGAGACAATCATAAAATGGTCTTTACCGGTATACGTAGAGGAGATCTTTACATTGTTGATTTCACTAAAAAGGCTCAACCTAGAACTTGCTTAATTACCAAATCTTCTAAAGGCTGGTTGTGGCATAGAAGACTAGGTCATGTTGGTATGCGAAATCTTGATAAGCTTATTAAAGGTGATCATATCCTTGGAATAAAAGATGTCATATTTGACAAGGATAGACTTTGTAGTGCTTGTCAAGCAGGGAAACAAGTTGGAGGAAATCACCGCGCAAAGAACATCATGACCACAAGAAGACCACTCGAGCTACTTCACATGGATCTCTTTGGTCCAAATGCCTACAAAAGTCTCGGTGGTAACACATTTCGTCTAGTCATAGTTGATGATTTTTCAAGATTTACGTGGGTGTTCTTTCTTGATGACAAATCGCAGGTCCAAAAGATCTTCAAAAACTTCGCTAGGAAGGCCCAAAATCAGTTTGACGTGAAGATCAAGAAGGTTCGGAGCGACAACGGAATGGAGTTCAAGAACGCAAATGTGGACACCTTTCTTGACGAAGAAGGGATTTCACACGAGTTCTCGGCTACGTACACACCTCAACAAAATGGAGTTGTTGAAAGGAAGAACCGGACTCTTATCGAGATGGTAAGAACGATGCTTGATGAGTACAAAACGCCAAAGCACTTTTGGGCGGAAGCGGTTGAGACAGCTTGTCATGCAACTAATTGCTTGTATCTTCAAAAGCTACTCGGCAAGACGGCATACGAGCTCCTCACCGGTAACAAACCCCAAGTTGGATACTTTTGAGTATTCGGCTCAAAGTGCTACATTCTTGATAAGCATCGTCGTTCTAAATTTGCTCCTAAATCTCATGAAGGTTTCCTACTTGGTTATGGCTCAAACTCTCACACTTACCGTGTCAACAACAATTTCACCCGAAAGGTTGAAGAGATGGTAGATGTGAAGTTTGATGAATCTAACGGCTCGCAAGTAGAGCAATTACCAATTGATGTAGGAGACAAAGACCCTTCGGAAGCAATTCAAGACTTGTCCATTGGCAAGATTCGTCCAACGGAAGTGAAGGAGAGTACCTCGTCCGTCCAAGTGGAAGCTTCTACCTCACGACAAGGTGAACCAAGAGTTGATACAGAAGCATCCACAAGTGGGACACGCCAAGATGAAGAAAACGAGGAAGCACACCAAGATGAACATCAACAACCTCTTTCTCCACCACGACAAGAGAACGACAACGTCAACAATGAAGAAGGCCAAGAAGAAGCACAAGATGAAGAGGATGTTCCACCCCGACCCAAGCAAAAGCTTTCACGAGTTCGAGCAAGAGTTGCTAAGGATCATCCCGTCGAGCAAATCTACAATGATATCCAAACCGGGAGAATCACTCGCTCTAAAACTCGTTTAGCTAACTTTTGTGAACATTACTCATTCATCTCTAGCATTGAACCTATGAAGGTTGAAGAAGCATTGGAGGATCCGGACTGGATAAACGCTATGCATGAAGAGCTACACAACTTTGAGAGAAATCAAGTGTGGACATTGGTCGAGAAGCCCGACAACAACCACAACATCATTGGTACCATATGGGTGTTTCGCAACAAGCAAGATGAAGATGGACAAGTGGTTCGCAACAAAGCACGTCTCGTCGCCCAAGGCTACACACAAGTTGAAGGTATGGACTATGGTGAGACATATGCTCCCGTTGCTAGACTTGAGTCCATTCGCATCTTACTTGCTTATGCTAATCACCATGATATCACCTTGTACCAAATGGACATTAAAAGTGCTTTTCTAAATGGCAAAATTGAGGAAGAAGTTTATGTTAAGCAACCTCCCGGCTTCGTCAATCCTAATAAACCTAATCATGTTTACAAACTTTCCAAAGCCCTTTATGGTCTTAAACAAGCTCCTAGAGCATGGTATAAATGCTTGACCAAGTTCCTTATTGAAAAAGGCTTTGAAATTGGTAAAATTGATTCTACTCTTTTTACTAAAAGGGTTAATGGAGAACTATTTGTGTGCCAAATTTATGTTGATGATATCATATTTGGTTCAACTAAACCTCATTTTAGTGAGAAGTTTGGAAAGCTAATGCCGGAGAAGTTTGAGATGTCTATGATGAGTGAACTCAAATTCTTTCTCGGTTTGCAAATCAAGCAAACTAAGGAAGGTACCTTTGTCTCTCAAACGAAGTACACCAAGGACTTATTCAAGAAGTTCAATATGCAAGAATGCAAAGGTATGACTACAACCATGCCTACTAGTGGACATCTTGATTTGACCAAAGATGGTGAACCGGTTGATCAAAAGGTTTATCGCCCTATGATTGGTTCATTGTTATATCTATGTGCCTCTCGTCCCGATATTATGCTAAGTATGTGCATGTGTGCACGATATCAAGCTGCTCCTAAAGAGTGTCATCTTAAGGCTGTGAAAAGGATAGTGAGATACCTAATCCATACACCATATTTTGGCATTTGGTATCCTAAGGGGTCCTCTTTTGATCTTGTTGGCTACTCCGATTCGGACTATGCCGGAGACAAGGTTGATAGAAAATCCACTTCGGGTACTTGTCAATTCCTTGTTAGATCTCTTGTGTCTTGGTCTTCCAAGAAACAAAACTCGGTATCCTTATCCACTGCCGAAGCGGAATACATTGCCGCTGGTTCATGTTGTGCTCAATTACTTTGGATGACCCAAACTCTTAAAGATTATGGGATATATGTGAAACATGTTCCATTGCTATGTGACAATGAAAGTGCTATTAAGATTGCTCACAATCCCGTGCAACATTCTCGAACTAAGCATATTGAAGTTCGTCATCATTTCATTCGAGATCATGTTGCAAAAGGGGACATTAACCTTAAGCATGTTCGCACCAATAAGAAATTGGCGGATATATTCACTAAACCACTTGATGAGAAAGTGTTTTGCAGGTTGAGAGGTGAATTGAACATCATTGATGCTTCAAACTTGGAGTAGGAACTCCATTTGATACATGCGGGGCATGAGCCTATGACTAATCCTCGATATTTCTCTTATGATGCTATTCATATGTCTTGGATATATTTGTACTTTGCATGGTATCTAACCCGTGTAGGTACTTGGATGAATCTAAATCTATGAGATTGCCACACACTCACATCTTGAGCAATTTCTACATCACCAAGTCTCTACACAATGGTGGTTGAAAACAAGGAAGCACGAAACCATTCAAACATATCCTTTGGCAAATTCTATGTTGAGTCTCATGATTGTAATTTTGGATACACAAGTTCTCTTCCTTGCAAAGCTAACCGATGTAGGTAGATGAACTCAAACTCCAAGTGGTGCTCCCAACTCTTGATGAACTACATCAACCTTGATCAACCCACACAAGTTCAACTACATGATCAAGATCAACACCACCACCCAAGGTATGTTATTCCATCTTAGAGAAGCTTTACTCCAAGTCATGAGCCAAAGCAACTCGACAAGATGTGAATACATCAAGATGCTTAAACGAAAAATGGTAACCCCATTTTGAGCTTAAACGATGAGTATGACCTATGATCTAGTGCTCTCACTTGACTCCTAAGTCAATATACTCTAACATAGGTGACTTTGTCACCGACCATATCTAGATGAAGTTCTTGTGTGTCTCTCCGTGCTTTTGTCTCTTGCATATTTGTTTCCCCTTTCAAAAAAAAACTTCATCTAGAACTTTTAGTTTCTTTTCTTTTTGTTCTGCATTTTCTGCATCCAATTCATTGCAAATCTTTCAGTAAATTCCTTGCATATCCTTGTGAGATTTTACTTGTCTAGTGAGCTAAGGTGACAAGTGGTTTCACTCTAATGAACTTGGTCACACCGGTTTGTTCTCTTCGGCCCAACCGAAATCTTTTGGTGCAACCGAAGCACACAACTCGGAGTCACCGATTCCACCACATGAAAACCAACTTGCCACTTATTCGTGATTTCTGTTTGCTCTAGCTCCACTCAATGATTCTTGTCCTCTACCAGCATCATATTAGACATGCTGCTTTGCTCTGTGACTCGAGGACCAACCCATTTGTATCACATGTCCAGAAGAGCCCTTCTTGGAAATTGATGTCAAAGGGGGAGAGAGAGATCACATCAAATCTTAATCCTTCCTATAGGGGGAGAAAGAGAGAATACTCAGGGGGGAGTTTCTCAACTAGGAGAAAGTAATATCATCAAAGACCCCAGATGCTTGGTGTTTAAGAGGAGAGATGTCACATGTCTTTAAGAGGGGAAAGACATGTTTGGTTGCTTGCTTTAGCTCAAGCTCTGTTGTTTCCTTTTTGTTGCTCTGATTTTCTGTTCCCTATCTTCTCCCAATATCCCATGCAGATTCAGGGGGAGCAAGACATCTAAGGGAAGGAAATCTCTGATTTTATTGCATATCTTTACTTTTGGGGACATGTCTATATCCAATGTGGTACTTAGTACTCACTCTACATGTCATCCCAGTCTTGGTTCTCTTGTGGTTTCTCTTGCTTACTCTGGTCAGTAGGTGTATCTGTGTTATTTAACCTTGTTTGCGCAGGTTCATCCCATCCTAAGCCAACTCAATACCACAAGGTAAGTATATGCATCACAGTCATGTGAATGAGAAGTTCTTGTTGATGTACATATTGTTTGCAAGAAGGACTCATGAGCATGAAGGTACATTTCTCACATTCACATCATTTGCTCTGATGCATATAGCCAAGATACATTTAACACATTGCTTACTCTGTCATGTTTACGCATTCACATGCTCCTATATTCAATATTCACATGATTGCATACATGTAGGGGAGCCTATGCATGTTACATCTCTTTCCAAAGTTTTACTTGCTATTCTCTATATCTTTATCTAAAGCTTTGATGTATGTTGTCATCAATTACCAAAAAGGGGGAGATTGAAAGCACAAGTGCTCCCTGGGTGGTTTTGGTAATTAATGTCAACATATCTCTTGTTGGACTAACACTTTTACCTAGTATGTTTCAGATAAGTTCAACAATGGAGTGGCATGGACTAGAGGATGTGGAACCCCTTCAAGATGCTAAGGACAAAGGATTGGCTGAAGCTTCAAGATTAAGACTCTACATTTTCTATTTTTAGTGATCCAAGATCACATTGAGTCTATAGGAAAAGCCAATACTATCAAGAGGGGATGAGGTGTTGCTTAATGGCTTGCTTGCTCAAAGTGCTTAGTGATATGCTCCAAAACCCTCAACTACCTTCCCACATCCACATATGACCTAAACCAAAAGTCAAACTCGGCCCCACCGATTCTATCTATCCGGCGCCAGTGAGTTTCAAATGTCATAGCCACTGCCACAAACCCTAGCAAATCGGTTTCACCGATAGGGATCTCGGTCTCACCGAGATGGGATTGTAATCTCTCTGTGTATGTCCATTACCAAAATCGGTCTCATCGAGTTTGAGCAATCGGTACTACCGAGATTACAATGCAAACCCTCTAGTTAGCTTATTAGCAAAATCGGTCCCACCGAGTTTGTGTAATCGGTCACACCGAGATTACGTTATGCCCTAACCCTAACCATATCGGTCCTACCGAGTTGCATCTCAGTCCCACCGAAAATCCTAACGGTCACTAGGTTTGCTGAATCGGTCTGACCGAGTTTAACCATTCGGTCCCACCGAGTTTGGCAAATTTTGTGTAACGGTTAGATTTTGTGTGGAGGCTATATATACCCCTCCACCCACTCTTCATTCGTGGAGAGAGCCATCAGAACATACCTACACTTCCAATACACATTTTCTGAGAGAGAACCACCTACACTTGTGTTGAGGTCAAGATATTCCATTCCAACCATATGAATCTTGATCTCTAGCCTTCCCCAAGTTGCTTTCCACTCAAATCTTCTTTCCACCAAATCCAAATCCTGTGAGAGAGAGTTGAGTGTTGGGGAGACTGTCATTTGAAGCACAAGAGCAAGGAGTTCATCATCAACACACCATTTGTTACTTCTTGGAGAGTGGTGTCTCCTAGATTGGCTAGGTGTCACTTGGGAGCCTCCAACAAGATTATGGAGTTGAACCAAGGAGTTTGTAAGGGCAAGGAGATCGCCTACTTCGTGAAGATCTGCCGCTAGTGAGGCAAGTCCTTCGCGGGCGACGGCCGTGATGGAATAGACAAGGTTGCTTCTTCGTGGACCCTTCGTGGGTGGAGCCCTCCGTGGACTCACGCAACCGTTACCCTCCGTGGGTTGAAGTCTCCATCAACGTGGATGTACGATAGCACCACCTATTGGAACCACGACAAAAACATCCGTGTCTCCAATTGCGTTTGAATACTCCAAACCCTTGTCTTTACATTCTTGCAAGTTGCATGCTTTACTTTCCGCTACTCATATACTCATTGCATGCTTGCTTGATATGTATTGTGTTTGTTAAACTTGTGCTTAAACTCCACTTAAACTTAAGAATATTAAAAATTGCAACTTTTGGCACTTAGTGTCTAATCACCCCCCCTCTAGATACCTCTTCTCGATCCTTTCAGTAGCATTCTCCAGTTCGAGCGTCATCGTGGATATCTTCTCCTCATCTTGGCACCGTGCAGCTTGTTCGGTTTTTAATTCAATCGATGCCTTTTTGGCAGTAGCATTGCTACGTTGGGCCTGCTCCTTGGCCCGGGCCAGCTCCGCTCGATGAACTTCAACGGCGGCAGCACCATCTGCAGCCAAATCTTAGCATCATGCTTATACCACAAAAATGTATGAGGATCACCCTGAAATACATACCTTGCGACTCGTCCAGACGCATATGGATTAAAGCAAGATCATCCCCTGCCACATCAAGCTTCCGCTGCAAATCAGCAATCTGCATAGTCCGGGAAGTGGCCAAGGGGGAAGCAACCTGTGTTCAAAGTTCATCAGGTTAGTCCTCAAACGATCTTTTTCGATCCTCTGTTTGCTTCCCACACTACTGGAATCTGGGATTTTGCCGTCTGCCAGTTCTTTGCCGTCTGCTAGCAGATGGCAAAGAAGGTATTTGCCATTGATACGTCCATTTTGCATCATGCTTTTATATCGATATTTATTGCATTATGGGTTGTTATTACACATTATGTCACAATACTTATGCCTATTCTCTCTTATTTTACAAGTTTTACATAAAGAGGGAGAATGCCGGCAGCTGGGATTCTGGGCTGGAAAAGGAGCAAATATTAGAGGCCTATTCCGCACAGCTCCAAAAGTCCTGAAACTTCACGGAAGTCATTTTCAGAATATATAAAAAAATATTGAGTGCAAGAAGTTCCAGAGGGGGCCACACCCTGCCCACGAGGGTGGGGGCGCGCCCTACCCCCCTGGGCGCGCCCCCTGCCTCGTGGGCCCCCTGATGGCCCTCTGATACCCATCTTCTGCTATATGGAGTCTTTCAATGAGGAAAAAAATCATAAGCAAGCTTTCGGGAGGAGACTCCGCTGCCACGAGGCGGAACCTTGGAGGAACCAATCTAGGGCTCTGGCGGAGCTGTTCTGCCGGGGAAACTTCCCTCCGGGAGGGGGAAATCATCGCCATCGTCATCACCAATGATCCTCTCATTGGGAGGGGGTCAATCTCCATCAACATCTTCACCAGCACTATCTCCTCTCAAACCCTAGTTCATCTCTGGTATCCAATTCTTGTCTCTAAGTCTGGTATTGGTACCTGTGGGTTGCTAGTAGTATTGATTACTCCTTGTAGTTGATGCTAGTTGGTTTATTTGGTGGAAGATCATATGTTCAGATTCTATATGCATATTAATACCCCTCTGATTATGAACATGGATATGCTTTGTGAGTATTTACGTTTGTCCTGAGGACATGAGAGAAGTCTTGCTATTAGTAGTCATGTGAATTTGGTATTTGTTCAATATTTTGATGAGATGTATGTTGTCTGTCCTCTAGTGGTGTTATGTGAACGTCGACTACATGACACTTCACCATTATTTGGGCCTAGAGGAAGGCGTTGGGAAGTAATAAGTAGATGATGGGTTGCTAGAGTGACAGAAGCTTAAACCCTAGTTTATGCGTTGCTTCATAAGGGGCTGATTTGGATCCACATGTTTCATGCTATGGTTAGGTTTACCTTAATACTTTTGTTGTAGTTGCGGATGCTTGCAATAGAGGTTAATCATAAGTGGGATGCTTGTCCAAGTAAGGACATCACCCAAGCACCGGTCCACCCACATATCAGATTATCAAAGTACCGAACGCGAATCATATGATCGTGATGAAACCTAGCTTGACGATAATTCCCATGTGTCCTCGGGAGCGCTTTTCTCTATATAAGAATTTGTCCAGGCTTGTACTTTGCTACAAAAAGGATTGGGCCACCTTGCTGCACTTTATTACTATTGTTACTTGTTGCTCGTTACGAATTATCTTATCACAAAAGTATATGTTACCTATAATTTTAGTGCTTGCAGAGAATACCTTGCTGAAAACCGCTTATCATTTCCTTCTGCTCCTCGTTGGTTTCGACACTCTTACTTATCGAAAGGACTATGATAGATCCCATATACTTGTGGGTCATCAAGACTCTTTTCTGGCGCTGTTGCCGGGGAGTGAAGCGCCTTTGGTAGGTGGAATTTGGTTAGGAAAAATTTATATAGTGTGCTGAAATTTACTGTCACTTGTTACTATGGAAAGTAATCCTCTGAGGGGTTTGTTCGGGGTATCTTCACCTCGACCAGTAGAGCATAGAGTTGCTCCTCAACCTACTGAACCTACTGAAAATGAAAATGTCTACTTTGAAATTCCTTCGGGTATGATAGAAAAACTGCTAGCTAATCCTTTTTCATGAGATCGAACATTACATCCTGATGAGCACCTAATATATGTGGATGAAGTTTGTGGATTATTTAAGCTTGCAGGTATGCCCGATGATGTTATCAAGAAGAAGGTCTTCCCTTTATCTTTGGAGGGAGACTCATTGACATGGTATAGGCTATGTGATGATATGGGATCATGGAACTACAAACGATTGAAATTGGAATTTCATCAGAAGTTTTATCCTATGCATCTTATCCATCATGATCGTAATTATATATATATATATATATATATATATATATATATATATATATATATATATATATATTGGCCTCATGAAGGAGAAAGCATCGCGCAAGCTTGGGGAGGCTTAAATAAATGTTATATTCATGCCCCAATCATGAGCTCTCAAGAGAAATGATTATTCAAAATTTTTATGCTCGGCTTTCTGATAATAACCGCACCATGCTCGATACTTCTTGTGATGGCTCTTTTATGATGAAGACTATTGAATTCAAATGGGATTTATTGAAAAGAATTAAATGCAACTCTGAAGATTGGGATTTCGACGAAGGTAAAGAGTCGGGTATGACACCTAAGTTTGATTGTGTTAAATCTTTTATGGATACTGATGTTTTTCGCAAATTTAGCACTAAATATGGACTTGACTCTAAAATAGTAGCTTCTTTCTGTAAAATTTTTGCTACTCATATTGATCTCCCTAAAGAGAAGTGGTTTAAATATCATCCTCCCATTGAAGTAAAAGTAGTTGCACCTATTAAAGTTGAAGAAAAGACTATCACTTATAATGATCCTATTGTTCCTACTACTTATGTTGAGAAACCACCTTTCCCTGTTAGGATAAAAGATCATGCTAAAGCTTCAACTGTGGTTCGTAAAAGCAATATTAGAACCTATACACCTCCAGAGCAAGTTAAAGTTGAACCTAATATTGCTATTGTTAAGGATCTCTTGGCTGATAATATGGATGGGCATGTTATTTATTTCTGTGATGAAACTGCTAGAATTGCTAAACCTTGTGCTAAAGATAAACATAGACCTGCAGTAGCCATGCCTGTTATTTCTGTTAAAATAGGAGATCATTGTTATCATGGCTTGTGTGATATGGGTGCTAGTGCTAGTGCAATACCTATTGACTTATACAAAGAAATTATGCATGATATTGCACCTGCTGAGTTAGAAGAAATTGATTTCACCATTAAACTTGCCAATAGAGATAGCATTTCACCAATGGGAATTGTTAGAGATGTTGAAGTCTTGTGTGGGAAAACTAAATATCCTGCTGATTTTCTTATTCTTGGTTCCCCACAAGATAGCTTTTGCCCCATTATATTTGGTAGACCCTTCTTAAACACTGTTAATGCTAGGATAGACTGCAAAAAGGATGTTATTACTATTGGTTTAGGTGATATGTCTCATGAGTTCAACTTTTCTAAATTTCATAGACAACACCATGAAGAAGAATTGCCTAGTAAAGATGAAATTATTGGTCTTGCTTCTATTGCCGTACCTTCTAGTGATTCTTTAGAATAATATTTGCTAGACCATGAAAATGATGTGTATATGAATGAAAGAAGGGAAATAGATGAAGTGTTCTTTAAACATGGACCTATTTTGAAACACAACTTGCCTGTTGAAATCTTAGGGGATCCTCCTCCACCCAAGGGTGATCCCGTGTTTGAGCTTAAACCATTGCCTGATACTCTTAAATATGCTTATATTGATGAAGAGAAGACATATCCTATTATTATTAGTGCTAACCTTTCAGAGAAGGAAGAAGAAAGATTATTGAAAATTCTGAAGAAGCACCGTGCAGCTATTGGATATACTCTTGATGATCTTAAGGGCATTAGTCCCACTCTATGTCAACACAAAATAAATTTGGAAAAAGATGCCAAACCAGTTATTGATCACCAACGACGAGTGAATCCTAAGATGAAAGAAGTGGTAAGAAAAGAAATACTAAAGCTCCTTGAGGCACGTATAATTTATCCCATTGCTGATAGTCAGTGGGTAAGTCATGTCCATTGTGTTCCTAAGAAGGGAGGTATTACTGTCGTTCCTAATGATAAAGATGAATTGATTCCGCAAAGAATTATTACAGGTTATAGGATGGTAATTGATTTCCGCAAATTAAATAAGGCTACTAAAAAAGATCATTACCCCTTACCTTTTATTGATCAAATGCTAGAAAGATTATCCAAACATACATGTTTTTGCTTTCTAGATGGTTATTCTGGTTTCTCTCAAATACTTGTGTCAGCTGATGATCAATCTAAGACCACTTTTACTTGCCCTTTTGGTACTTTTTCTTATAGACGTATGCCTTTTGGTTTATGTAATGCACCTGCTACCTTTCAAAGATGCATGATGGCTATATTTTTTGATTTTTGTGAAAAGATATGTGAGGTATTCATGGATGATTTCTCCGTTTATGGATCCTCTTTTGATGATTGCTTAAGCAACCTTGATCGAGTTTTGCAGAGATGTGAAGAAACTGACCTTGTCTTGAATTGGGAGAAATGCCACTTTATGGTTAATGAAGGTATTGTCTTGGGGCACAAATTTTTTGAAAGAGGCATTGAAGTTGATAAAGCTAAAGTTGATGCTATTGAAAAGATGCCGTGTCCTAAGGACATCAAAGGTATAAGAAGTTTCCTTGGTCATGCCGGTTTTTATAGGAGGTTCATTAAGGACTTCTCAAAAATTTCTCGGCCTCTGACTAATTTATTACAAAAAGATATACCATTCGTCTTTGACGATGATTGTGTAGAAGCCTTTGAAATACTTAAGAAAGCATTGATCTCTGCACCTATTGTTCAGCCACCTGATTGGAATTTATCTTTTGAAATTTTGTGTGATGCTAGTGATTATGCTATTCTAGGGCAAAGAGTTGATAAGAAATTAAATGTTATTCAATATGCTAGTAAAACTCTAGACAATGCATAGAGAAATTATGCTACAACTGAAAAAGAATTCTTAGCAGTTGTATTTGCTTGTGATAAGTTCAGACCTTATATTGTTGATTCTAGAGTAACTATTCATACCGATCATACTGCTATTAAATATCTTATGGAAAAGAAAGATGCTAAACCTAGACTTATTAGATGGGTTCTCTTGCTACAAGAATTTGATTTGCATATTTTGATAGAAAGGGAGCTGAGAACCCCATTGCAGACAACTTGTCTAGGTTAGAAAATTTTCTTGATGACCCACTACCTATTGATGATAAATTTCCTGATGAACAATTAAATATCATAAATGCTTCTCATACTGCTCCATGATATGCTGATTATGCTAATTACATTGTTGCTAAATTTATACCACCTAGCTTTACATACCAGCAAAAGAAAAAGTTCTTCTATGATTTTGAGACGTTACTTTTGGGATGACCCACTTCTTTATAAAGAAGGAGTAGATGGTGTTATTAGACGTTGTGTACCTGAGCATGAACAGGAACAGATCCTACGCAAGTGTCACTCTAAGGCTTATGGAGGACACCATGCTGGAGATAGAACTGCACACAAGGTATTGCAATCCAGTTTTTATTGGCCTACTCTCTTCAAGGATGCCCGTAAGTTTGTCTTGTCTTGTGATGAATGTCAAAGAATCGATAATATTAGTAGACGTCAAGAAATTCGTATGAATTATTCACTTGTTTTTGAACCATTTGATGTTTGCGGCTTTGATTATATGGGACCGTTTCCTGCCTCTAATGGATATACACATATATTAGTTGCTGTTGATTACGTTACTAAGTGGGTAGAAGCTATTTCAACTAGTAGTGCGGATCATAACACCTCTATTAAGATGCTTAAAGAAGTCATTTTTCCGAGGTTTGGAGTCCCTAGATATTTAATAACTGATGGTGGTTCACATTTTATTCATGGCACTTTCCGTAAAATGCTTGCTAAGTATGATGTTAATCATAAAATTGCATCTCCTTATCACCCATAGTCTAGTGGTCAAGTAGAATTGAGTAATAGAGAACTCAAATTAATTTTGCAAACGACTATTAATAGATCTAGAAAGAATTGGTCCAAGAAACTTGATGATGCATTATGGGCCTATAGAACTGCATATAAAAATCCTATGGGTATTGAGGGAGTCCTGGATTAGGGGGTGTCCGGATTGTTGGGGAACGTAGTAATTTCAAAATTTTCCTATGCACACGCAAGATCATGGTGATGCATAGCAATGAGAGGGGAGAGTGTGATCTACGTACCCTCGTAGACCGACAACGGAAGCGTTATGACAACGCGGTTGATGTAGTCGTACGTCTTCACGGCCCGACCGATCAAGCACCGAAACTACGACACCTCCGAGTTCTAGCACACGTTCAGCTCGATGACGATCCCCGGACTCCGATCCAGCAAAGTGTCGGGGAAGAGTTCCGTCAGCACGATGGCGTGGTGACGATCTTGATGTTCTACTGTCGCGGGCCTTCGCCTAAGCACCGCTACAATATTATCGAGGATTATGGTGGAGGGGGGCACCGCACACGGCTAAGAGAACGATCACAAAGATCAACTTGTGTGTCTAGAGGTGCCCCCCTGCCCCCGTATATAAAGGAGCAAGGGGGAGGAGGCCGGCCCTAGGAGGGGCGCCCCAGGGAGTAGGATTCCTACTCCTAGTTGGAGTAGGTTTCCTCCTTTCCTAGTCCAACTAGGAGAAGGGGGGAAGGGGGGAAGAGGGGAAGGAAGGGAGAGAGGGGCCGCGCCCCAAACCCCTTATCCAATTCGGACTGGGCTTGGGAGGGGCGCGCGCCACCTCCTGGTCCTTCCCACTAAGGCCCATTAAGGCCCATTGCTTCTTCCTCGTATTCCCGTAACTCCCCGGTACCTCCGAAAATACCCGAATCATTCGGAACCTTTCCGATGTCCGAATATAGTCGTCCAATATATCGATCTTTACGTCTCGACCATTTCGAGACTCCTCGTCATGTCCCCGATCTCATCCGGGACTCCGAACTTCTTTGGTACATCAAAACTCATAAACTCATAATATAACTGTCATCGAAACCTTAAGCGTGCGGACCCTACGGGTTCGAGAACAATGTAGACATGACCGAGACACGTCTCCGGTCAATAACCAATAGCGGAACCTGGATGCTCATATTGGCTCCCACATATTCTATGAAGATCTTTATTGGTCAGACCGCATAACAACATACGTTGTTCCCTTTGTCATCGGTATGTTACTTGCCCGAGATCCGATCGTCGGTATCTCAATACCTAGTTCAATCTCGTTACCGGCAAGTCTCTTTGCTCATTTTGTAATACATCATCTTGCAAATAACTCATTAGTTGCAATGCTTGCAAGGCTTATGTGATGTGCATTACCGAGAGGGCCCAGAGATACCTCTCCGACAATCGGAGTGACAAATCCTAATCTCGAAATATGCCAACCCAACATTTACCTTTGGAGACACCTGTAGAGCTCCTTTATAATCACCCAGTTACGTTGTGACGTTTGGTAGCACACAAAGTGTTCCTCCGGCAAACGGGAGTTGCATAATCTCATAGTCATAGGAACATGTATAAGTCATGAAGAAAGCAATAGCAACATACTAAACGATCGGGTGCTAAGCTAATGGAATGGGTCATGTCAATCACATCATTCTCCTAATGATGTGATCCCGTTAATCAAATGACAACACATGTCTATGGTTAGGAAACATAACCATCTTTGATTAATGAGCTAGTCAAGTAGAGGCATACTAGTGACATTTAGTTTGTCTATGTATTCACACAAGTATTATGTTTCCGGATAATACAATTCTAGCATGAATAATAAACATTTATCATGAAATAAGGAAATAAATAATAACTTTATTATTGCCTCTAGGGCATATTTCCTTCAGTCTCCCACTTGCACTAGAGTCAATAATCTAGTTCACATTGCTATGTGATTTAACACCAATAGTTCACATCATCATGTGATTAACACCCATAGTTCACATCGTTATGTGACCAACACTCAAAGGGTTTACTAGAGTCAATAATCTAGTTCACATCGCTATGTGATTAACACCCAAAGAGTACTAAGGTGTGATCATGTTTTGCTTGTGAGAGAAGTTTAGTCAACGGGTCTGCCACATTCAGATCCGTATGTATTTTGCAAATTTCTATGTCAACAATGCTCTGCACGGAGCTACTCTAGCTAATTGCTCCCACTTTCAATATGTATCCAGATTAAGACTTAGAGTCATCTAGATCAGTGTCAAAACTTGCATCGACGTAACTTTTTACGACAAACCTTTTTGTCACCTCCATAATTGAGAAATATTTCCTTATTCCACTAAGGATAATTTTGACCGCTGTCCAGTGATCTACTCTTAGATCACTATTGTACTCCCTTGCTTAACACAGTGTAGGGTATACAATAGATCTGGTACACAAAATGGCATACTTTATAGAATCTATGGCTGAGGCACAGGGAATGACTTTCATTCTCTTTCTATCTTCTGCCGTGGTCGGGCTTTGAGTCTTACTCAACTTCACACCTTGTAACACAGGCAAGAACTTCTTCTTTGATTGTTCCATTTTGAACTACTTCAAAATCTTGTCAAGGTATGTACTTATTGAAAAAACTTATCAAGCATCTTGATCTATCTCTATAGATCTTGATGCTCAATATGTAAGCAGCTTCACCAAGGTCTTTCTTTGAAAAACTTCTTTCAAAACACTCCTTTATGCTTTGCAGAATAATTCTACATTATTTCCGATCAACAATATGTCATTCACATATACTTATCAGAAATGATGTAGTGCTCCCACTCACTTTCTTGTAAATACAGGCTTCACCGCAAGTCTGTATAAAACTATAAGCTTTGATCATCTCATCAAAGTGCATATTCCAACTCCGAGATGCTTGCACCAGTTCATAGATGGATCGCTGGAGCTTGCACGTTTTGTTAGCACCTTTAGGATTGACAGAACCTTCTGGTTGTATCATATACACCTTCTTCTTTTATAAATCCATTAAGGAATGTAGTTTTGTTTATCCATTTGCCGGATTTCATAAAATGCGGCAATTGCTAACATGATTCGGACAGACTTAAGTATAGATACGAGTGAGAAACTCTCATTGTAGTCAACACCTTGAACTTGTCGAAAACCTTTTTGCGACAATTCTAGCTTTGTAGATAGTAACACATCAGCGTCCGTCTTCCTCTTGAAGATACATTTAATCTCAATGGCTCGCCGATCATTGGGCAAGTCAATCAAAGTCCATACTTTGTTCTCATACATGGATCTCATCTCAGATTTCATGGCCTCAAGCCATTTCGCGGAATCTGGGCTCATCATCGCTCCCTCATAGTTCGTAGGCTCGTCATGGTCAAGTAACATGACCTCCAGAACTGGATTACCGTACCACTCTGGTGCGGATCTCACTCTGGTTTTACCTACGAGGTTCGGTAGTAACTTGATCTGAAGTTACATGATCATCATCATTAGTTTCCTCACTAATCGGTCTAGTAGTCACAGGAACAGATTTCTATGATGAACTACTTTCCAATAAGGGAGCAGGTACAGTTACCTCATCAAGTTCTACTTTCCTCCCACTCACTTCTTTCGAGAGAAACTCCTTCTCTAGAAAGGATCCATTCTCAGCAATGAATAACTTGCCTTCGGATCTATGATAGAAGGTGTACCCAACAGTCTCCTTTGGGTATCCTATGAAGACATATTTCTCCGATTTGGGTTTGAGCTTATCAGGATGAAACTTTTTCATATAAGCATCACAACCCCAAACTTTAAGAAACGACAACTTTGGTTTCTTGCCAAACCACAATTCAGATTGTGTCGTCTCAATGGACTTAGATGGTGACTCAGATGGTGCCCTTTTAAACGTGAATGCAGCTGTCTTTAATGCATAACCCCAAAACGATGTTGGTAAATCTGTAAGAAACATCATAGATTGCACTATATCCAATAAAGTACGGTTATGATGTTCGGACACACCATTATGCTGTGGTGTTCCAGGTGGCACGAATTTGTGAAACTATTCCACATAGTTTAATTGAAGACCAAACTCGTAACTTAAATATTTGTCTCTGCGATCAGATCGTAGAAACCATATTTTTCTTTTTACGATGATTTTCCACTTCACTCTGAAATTCTTTGAACTTTTCAAATGTTTCAGACTTATGTTTCATCAAGTAGATATACCCATATCTGCTCAAATCATATGTGAAGGTCAGAAAATAACGATACCCGCCACGAGCTTCAACACTCATCGGGTCGCATACATCAGTATGTATTATTTCCAATAAGTCAGTTGCTCGCTCCATTGTTCCGGAGAACGGAGTCTTTAGTCATCTTGCCCATAAGGCATGGTTCGCAAGCATCAAGTGATTCATAATCAAGTGATTCCAAAATCCCATCAGCATGGAGTTTCTTCATGCGCTTTACACCAATATGACCTAAACGGCAGTGCCACAAATAAGTTGCACTATCATTATTAACTTTGCATCTTTTGGTTTCAATATTATGAATATGTGTATCACTACGATCGAGATCCAATGAACTATTTTCATTGGGTGTGTAACCATATAAGGTTTTATTCATGTAAATAGAACAACAATTTATTCTCTTACTTAAATGAATAATTGTATTACAATAAACATGATCAAATCATATTCATGCTCAACGCAAACACCAAATAACACTTATTTAGGTTCAACATTAATCCCGAAAGTATAGGGAGTGTGCGATGATGATCATATCAATCTTGGAACCACTTCCAACACACATCGTCACTTCACCCTTAACTAGTCTCTGTTTATTCTGCAACTCCCGTTTCGAGTTACTAATCTTAGCAACTGAACTAGTATCAAATACTGAGGGGTTGCTATAAACACTAGTAAAGTACACATCAATAACATGTATATCAAATATACTTATGTTCACTTTGCCATCCTTCTTATCCGCCAATCACTTGGGGTAGTTCCGCTTCCAGTGACCAGTCCCTTTGCAGTAGAAGCACTTAGTCTCAGGCTTAGGACCAGACTTGGGCTTCTTCACTTGAGCAGCAACTTGCTTGCTGTTCTTCTTGAAGTTCCCCTTCTTCCCTCTGCCCTTTTCTTGAAACTAGTGGTCTTGTCTACCATCAACACTTGATGTTTTTCTCGATTTCTACCTTCGTCAATTTCAGCATTACGAAGAGCTTGGGAATCGTTTCCGTTATCCCTTGCATATCATAGTTCATCACGAAGTTCTACTAACTTGGTGATGGTGACTAGAGAATTCTGTCAATCACTATTTTATCTGGAAGATTAACTCCCACTTGATTCAAGCAATTGTAGTACCCAGACAATCTGAGCACATGCTCACTAGTTGAGCGATTCTCCTCCATCTTTTAGCTATAGAACTTGTTGGAGACTTCATATCTCTCAACTCGGGTATTTGCTTGAAATATTAACTTCAACTCCTGGAACATCTCATATGGTCCATGACGTTCAAAACGTCTTTGAAATCCCGATTCTAAGCCGTTAAGCATGGTGCACTAAACTATCAAGTAGTCATCATATTGAGCTAGCCAAACGTTCATAACGTCTGCATCTGCTCCTGCAATAGGTTTGTCACCTAGCGGTGCATCAAGGACATAATTCTTCTGTGCAGCAATGAGGATAAACCTCAGATCACGGATCCAATCCGCATCATTGCTACTAACATCTTTCAACACAATTTTCTCTAGGAACATATCAAAATAAACATATGAAAGCAACAACGCGAGCTATTGATCTACAACATAGATATGCTAATACTACCAGGACTAAGTTCATGATAAATTAAAGTTCAATTAATCATATTACTTAAGAACTCCCACTTAGATAGACATCCCTCTAATCCTCTAAGTGATCACGTGATCCAAATCAACTAAACCATGTCCGATCATCACGTGAGATGGAGTAGTTTCAATGGTGAACATCACTATGTTGATCATATCTACTATATGATTCACGCTCGACCTTTCGGTCTCCGTGTTCCGAGGCCATATCTGTATATGCTTGGCTCGTCAAGTATAACCTGAGTATTCCGCGTGTGCAACTGTTTTGCACCCGTTGTATTTGAACGTAGAGCCTATCACACCCGATCATCACGTGGTGTCTCAGCACGAAGAACTTTCGCAACGGTGCATACTCAGGGAGAACACTTCTTGATAATTAGTGAGATATCATCTTAAAATGCTACCGTCAAACTAAGCAAAATAAGATGTATAAAAGATAAACATCATATGCAATCAAAATATGTGACATGATATGGCCATCATCATCTTGCGCCTTTGATCTCCATCTCCAAAGTACTGTCATGATCTCTATCGTCACCGGTATGACACCATGATCTCCATCATCTTGATCTATATCAATGTGTCGTCACATGGTTTTCTCACCAACAATTGCTCTTGCAACTATTGCTATCACATAGCGATAAAGTAAAGCAATTATTTGGCGCTTGCATCTTATGCAATAGAGAGATAACCATAAGGCTTTTGCCAGTTGCCGATAACTTCAACAAAACATGATCATCTCATACAACTTATATCTCATCACGTCTTGACCATATCACATCACAATATGCCCTGCAAAAACAAGTTAGACGTCCTCTACTTTGTTGTTGCAAGTTTTACGTGGCTGCTACGGGCTTAAGCAAGAACCAATCTTACCTACGCATCAAAAACCACAACGATAGTTTGTCAAGTTGGTGCTGTTTTAACCTTCGCAAGGACCGGGCGTAGCCACACTCGGTTCAACTAAAGTTGGAGAAACTGACACCCGCCAGCCACCTGTGTGCAAAGCACGTGGTAGAACCAGTCTCGCGTAAGCGTACGCGTAATGTCGGTCCGGACCGCTTCATTCAACAATACCGCCGAACCAAAGTATGACATGCTGGTAAGCAGTATGACTTATATCGCCCACAACTCACTTGTGTTCTACTCATGCATATAACACCAACACGTAAAACCTAGGCTCGGATGCCACTGTTGGGGAACGTAGTAATTTCAAAATTTTCCTACGCACATGCAAGATCATGGTGATGCATAGAAACGAGAGGGGAGAGTGCGATCTACGTACCCTCGTAGACCGACAGCGGAAGCGTTATGACAACGCGGTTGATGTAGTCGTACGTCTTCACGGCCCGACCGATCAAGCACCGAAACTACGACACCTTCGAGTTCTAGCACACGTTCAGCTCGATGACGATCCCCGGACTCCGATCCAGCAAAGTGTTAGGGAAGAGTTCCGTCAGCACGACGGCGTGGTGACGATCTTGATGTTCTACTGTCGCGGGGCTTTGCCTAAGCACCGCTACAATATTATCGAGGATTATGGTGGAGGGGGGCACCACACACGGCTAAGAGAACGATCACGAAGATCAACTTGTGTGTCTAGAGGTGCCCCCCTGCCCCCGTATATAAAGGAGCAAGGGGGAGGAGGCCGGCCCTAGGAGGGGCGCACCAGGGAGTAGGATTCCTACTCCTAGTTGGAGTAGGTTTCCTCCTTTCCTAGTCCAACTAGGAGAAGGGGGGGAAAGGGGGGAAGAGGGGAAGGAAGGGAGAGAGGGGCCGCGCCCCAAACCCCTTGTCCAATTCGGACTGGGCTTGGGAGGGGCGCGCGCCACCTCCTCGTCCTTCCCACTAAGGCCCATTAAGGCCCATTGCTTCTTCTTCGTATTCCCGTAACTCCCCGGTACCTCCGAAAATACCCGAATCATTCGGAACCTTTCCGATGTCCGAATATAGTTGTCCAATATATCGATCTTTACGTCTCGACCATTTCGAGACTCCTCGTCATGTCCCCGATCTCATCCGAGACTCCGAACTTCTTCGGTACATCAAAACTCATAAACTCATAATATAACTGTCATCGAAACCTTAAGCGTGCGGACCCTACAGGTTCGAGAACAATGTAGACATGACCGAGACACGTCTCCGGTCAATAACCAATAGCGGAACCTGGATGCTCATATTGGCTCCCACATATTCTACGAAGATCTTTATCGGTCAGACCGCATAACAACATACGTTGTTCCCTTTGTCATCGGTATGTTACTTGCCCGAGATTCGATCGTCGGTATCTCAATACCTAGTTCAATCTCGTTACCGGCATGCCTCTTTACTCGTTTCGTAATACATCATCTCGCAACTAACTCATTAGTTGCAATGCTTGCAAGGCTTATGTGATGTGCATTACCGAGAGGGCCCAGAGATACCTCTCCGACAATCGGAGTGACAAATCCTAATCTCGAAATATGCCAACCCAACATTTACCTTTGGAGACACATGTACAGCTCCATAATCACCCAGTTACGTTGTGATGTTTGGTAGCACACAAAGTGTTCCTCCGGCAAATGGGAGTTGCATAATCTCATAGTCATAGGAACATGTATAAGTCATGAAGAAAGCAATAGCAACATACTAAACGATCGGGTGCTAAGCTAATGGAATGGGTCATGTCAATCACATCATTCTCCTAATAATGTGATCCCGTTAGTCAAATGACAACACATGTCTATGGTTAGGAAACATAACCGTCTTTGATTAATGAGCTAGTCAAGTAGAGGCATACTAGTGACGTTTAGTTTGTCTATGTATTCACACAAGTATTATGTTTCCGGATAATACAATTCTAGCATGAATAATAAACATTTATCATGAAATAAGGAAATAAATAATAACTTTATTATTGCCTCTAGGGCATATTTCCTTCACGGATAGCCGGACTATAACCTTTGGCCGGACTCTCGGACTATGAAGATACAAGATTGAAGACTTCGTCCCGTGTCCGGATGGGACTTTCCTTGGCGTGGAAGGCAAGCTTGGCAATACGTATATGTAGATCTCCTCCCATTGTAACCGACTCTGTGTAACTCTAGCCCTCTCCGGTGTCTATATAAACCGGAGGGTTTTAGTCCATAGGACGAAGAACAATCATACCATAGGCTAGCTTCTAGGGTTTAGCCTCTTTGATCTCGTGGTAGATCTACTCTTGTACTACCCATATCATCAATATTAATCAAGCAGGAGTAGGGTTTTACCTCCATCGAGAGGGCTCGAACCTAGGTAAAAACATTGTGTCCCTTGTCTCCTGTTACCATCCGCCTAGACGCATAGTCCGGGACCCCCTACCCGAGATCCGTCGATTTTGACACCGACATTGGTGCTTTCATTGAGAGTTCCTCTGTGTCGTCACTTTTAGGCCCGATGGCTCCTCCGATCATCAACAACGAGGCGGTCCAGGGTGAGACCTTTCTCCCCGGACAGATCTTCATGTTCGGCGACTTTGCACTGCGGGCTAATTCGCTTGGCTATCTGGAGCAGATTGAAAGCTACGCCCCTGGCCATCAGGTCAGATTTGAAAGTTTGAACTACACGGCTGACATCCGCGGAGACTTGATCTTCGACGGACTCGAGCCACAGCTGAGCGCGCCGCACTGTCACGACGGGTATGACCTAGCTCTGCCACCGAACAGTGCCCTGGAGTCCGCGCCCGCATCAGCTCCGACCCTTAGCTCGAAGCCAACTGCGCCGATCGAGGATGGGTGGCTAGACACCGCCTCGGGGGCTGCAGTCTCAATGACGATTGAGCCGAACACCAGCCTCATCCTCTACAAAGCCCGTGACTCCAAGGTGCCGGACTCTTTTCCGGACTCCGAACCATCCGCGCCCCTGCCAATCGAATCCGATTGGGCGCCGATCATGGAATTCACCGCCGCGGATATCTTTCAGCACTCGCCCTTCGACGACATTCTGAATTCACTAAGGTCTCTCTCTTTGTCAGGAGAGCCCTGGCCGGACTATGGCCAACAGGATTGGGATGCGGACGACGAAGAAATTCGACTCCCACCCACCACCCACTTCGTAGCCATTGTCAATGATTTAACCGACATGCTCGACTTCTACTCCGAAGACATCAACGGTATGGACGACGATGTAGGAGACGAACATGAACCGGCGCCTATAGGGCACTAGAAAGCCACCTCGTCATATGACATATATATGGTGGATACACCCAAAGAAGGCAATGGTGACGGAACAACGGGGGATGAGCCCTCCAAGAAGCAAGCCAAGCGCCGGCGTTAGCGGCGCCGCTCTAAGTCCCGCCAAAGCAAAAACGGTGATACCAGTATGGGAGATAATAACACCCCGGACTGTGCCGAAGACAACTCCCTCCAGCAAAATTCAGCGCAGGAGGATGGAGAAGCCAGCCCCCCTGAGAGAGCGGTAGACAGAGAGGAAGAGGATGATAACTACATGCCTCCCTCCGAAGACGAGGCAAGCCCCGGCGACGACGAATTTGTTGTGCCTTAGGATCCCGTCGAACAAGAGCACTTTAAGCGCAGGCTTATGGCTACGGCGAGTAGCCTTAAGAAAAAACAGCAACAGCTTAGAGCTGACCAAGACTTGCTAGCCGACAGATGGACAGAAGTCCTTGCGGTTGAGGAATACGAACTCGAACGCCCCTCCAAGAGCTACCCAAAGCGCAGGTTGCTACCCCGTTTAGAGGAGGAAGCACTTACCTGCATCACCAGTGCATGATGCGGCTGACCGGCCCTCCACTCAAGCCGCACCCCGGCGTCGCTCAAAAAATACCAAGGCACGGGGAAATGCGCTAGACCTGCGAGATATCTTGGAGGGCAGGGCAAGGAAAACAATATCGATCTACGGATCGCCCGGGCGCCCCACAACACGAGATGATAACCGTCATGCCGGATACATTAAATCCGGCCGGGCCGAACACAGCAAACAAAACTCATTTGAGCTACGTCGTGATATAGCCCAGTACAGAGGCGCCGCACACCCACTATGCTTCACAGATGAAGTAATGGATCATCAAATCCCAGAGGGTTTCAAACCCGTAAACATTAAATCATACGATGGCACAACAGATCCTGCGGTATGGATCGAGGACTATCTCCTTCATATCCACATGGCCCGTGGCGATGATCTACACGCCATCAAATACCTCCCACTCAAGCTTAAAGGACCAGCTTGGCATTGGCTTAACAGCCTGCCAGCAGAATCAATTGGTTGTTGGGAGGACCTGGAAGCCGCATTCCTCGACAATTTCCAGGGCACCTATGTGCGACCACCAGACGCCGATGACCCGAGCCACATAATTCAGCAGCCAGAAGAATCTGCCAGACAATTCTGGACACGGTTCCTAACCAAGAAAAATCAAATCGTCGACTGTCCGGACGCAGAGGCCCTAGCAGCCTTCAAGCATAACATCCATGACGAGTGGCTTGCCCGGCACCTTGGACAGGAAAAGCCGAAATCTATGGCAGCCCTCACGACACTCATGACCCACTTTTGCGCGGGAGAAGACAGCTGGCTGGCTCGTAGCAATAACATGACCAAGAGCCCTGGTAATTCGGATACCAATGACAGGAATGGCAGGTCGCGTCGCAACAAGCACAAAGCGCCGCATTAACAGCGACAACACTGAAGATACGGTAGTTAATGCCGGATTCAGAGGCTCTAAGCCCGGTCAGCGGAAAAAGCCATTTAAAAGGAACACTCCGGGCCCGTCCAGTTTGGACCGTATACTCGATCGCTCGTGCCAGATACATGGCACCCCCGAAAAACCAGCCAATCACACCAACAGGGATTGTTGGGTGTTCAAGCAGGCCGGCAAGTTAAATGCCGAAAACAAAGACAAGGGGCTGCACAGCGACGAGGACGAAGAGCCCCGGCCGCCGAACAATAGTGGACAGAAGGGCTTCCCCCACAAGTGCGGACGGTGAACATGATACACGCAACCCACATCCCCAAAAGGGAGCGGAAGCATGCACTCAGGGACGTATACGCGTTGGAGCCAGTCGCCCCAAAGTTCAACCCATGGTCCTCCTGCCCGATCACTTTTGATCGAAGGGACCACCCCACTAGCATCCGCCATGGCGGATTCGCCGCATTGGTTCTAGACCCAATCATTGACGGATTTCACCTCACTAGAGTCCTTATGGACGTCGGCAGCAGTCTGAACCTGCTTTATCAGGATACAGTGCGGAAAATGGGCATAGATCCCTCAAGGATTAAACCCACAAAAACGACCTTTAAAGGCGTCATACCAGGTGTAGAGGCCAACTGTACAGGCTCAGTTACACTTGAAGTGGTCTTCGGATCCCCGGATAATTTCTGAAGTGAGGAGTTAATCTTCGACATAGTCCCGTTCCGCAGTGGCTATCACGCACTGCTCGGACGAACCGCATTTGCAAAGTTCAATGCGGTGCCGCACTACGCATATCTCAAGCTCAAGATGCCAGGCCCTCGAGGAGTCATTACGGTCAATGGAAACACCGAACGCTCTCTCCGAACGGAGGAGCACACGGCGGCCCTCACAACAGAAGTACAAAGCAGCCTCTCAAGGCAATTCTCCAGTCCGGCTTTTAAGCGTCCGGACACTGTCAAGAACGCCCGGAGTAACCTACAACAAGACCACCTGGCACACTCCGGGCAAGCGTAGCAATACGGCCCCAACCCCTGCCCTCGCGAAATTGCAAAATCAGTACTACGCGTACATAACTACGCTCTGAAAATACCATGGGCACAGGGGGAGGGGCACGACCACGGCACGCCCAATAATGCGGCTCAACCGCACTAGGGGCTCCCGATTTTGTCATTATTTCCTACTTTTAGGACTCCACTCTTCGGAAGGCCTGTCCGGCAGTACAACCGCCGAACACATGATGCAACAACCAAGGAGGCAGAAAGCTACGTCGAACTCCCTGGTGGTCTCTATAACGAGCAAAATACCCGTCTTACATATCGTCTCGCAGCTCGCCCCTGGAAGGGGACATGTCAAATAGTCCCATCTCTTGCTTATCGCACTATTTGTATCGTTCTGCTTTCACAACAGCCTTTTAAAATAAGCAATGCTTAGCTTCAGCTTATTATTGCATTCTCTATTCATTTCTTTTTCAATACATATGTTCAGTTATGCCATTTAGCACCCGTACACTTTGGTACGGTCCATACGCCAGGGGCTCAAGCACCCCATAATACGGCGTGAGAAGTCCGAACACTTTCACAAAGTGCGGCCCTCCGAACTTATAGCATTATATGCATCAGCTCCGAATCATGTCTTTGGTCAATAGTTGGGTTTGCCCGGCTCCCATGTTTTGGTACCTTACGTTCCGCTATATCGGCTAAGGTAGCGCTGGGAGAACTACTGCGATTGTGCCCCGGTTGAGCTGGGCTAAGCACCTCAGTAGAGAAAGCTAAAACTGACTGTCATGATAGGGCGAGAGCTGGTCGCTGTTCGGGAGGTTTCGAGTCCCTAAAGACTTATGCCGCTTAGAGCGAGGAGTCGGCTTTGTCCGGCCTAGGCGTGTATAGCGCCCCGAACTCGGTCTTCCGAACACTAGGGGCTTTGCCGAAATTTAAAATTATAGAATTCTCTGGCTAAGTGAGAGTGATAACGCATTATAGTCCGATTGCCTTGTTCGTTGTGCTGAGCACCTCCCTCGAAGGACCCAAGAATGGGAAAAAGAGTGCTCAGGTTTATCTCGAACACCCCAGCACTCGTGGCATGGGGGCAGAAGCCGACGACTCACCATCTCTCAGACTTGATAAACGGCCGCATAGAAGGTAATATTTTAAATTAAAACAAGCGTTGCATAGCGCATATGAACAAGTTTTCAGCGCACAGGATAAAACGAACAAGTTCACTCAAAAATTACGTCTTTTGAACATTCATTCGCCACAAGGCGGGCGCCCTTCAAGACGCCCTCATAATACATCTCGGGGTGGCGATGCTCCTTGCCCTGCGGTGGCCCATCCTTCACAAGCCTCTCTGCATCCATCTTGCCCCAGTGCACTTTAGCGTGGGCAAGCGCCCTACGGGCACCTTCGATGCAGACAGAGCGCTTGACGACTTCAAGCCACGGACAGGCATCCACCAGCCGCCTCACCAGCCCGAAGTAGCTCCCAGGCAGGGCCTCTCCAGGCCACAGCCGAACTATAAGGCCCTTCATGGCCTGTTCGGCCACCTTGTGGAGCTTGACCGGTTGCTTCAGCTAGTCGCTCAAGGGCACCAGGTGTCCAGCCTCAGCATACTGAGACCAGAACACCTTCTCCATTGAGCTGCCCTCCTCGGCCCAGTAGAAAGCGGCGACATCTGACACGCTACGGGGCAAATCTGCGAATGCTCCTGGAGATCTCCGGACTCGGGTAAGTAACAAGTAATTCACTTTCACGTGCTTGCTTCGCATAAAAAATGCCTTACCCGCCGCTATCTTCTTCATCGCCTCAACTTCCTAGAGGGCTTTCTGGGCTTTGGCCTTAGCAGACTTGGCGCTTTCAAGGGCCGTCACGAGCTCGGACTCTCGCGTCTTTGAGTCAAGCTCCAGACTCTCGTGTTTTTTCACGAGAGCCTGGAGCTCTTGCTGCACCTCGCCAACCCGTGCCTCATGTTTCTCCCGCTCGGTGCGCTCCGTGGCCGCCTTTTTTTCGGCCTCGGACAGTGCTTGCTTAAGGGTCGCCACCTCAGTCGTGGCCCCTAGGACACCAATAGCGATCCTGTCATTTTTTGCAGCCGCATCTTTTTAATATACTCCACAAGGTATTACTTACCTTATTTTTCCTCGAGCTCCTTCTTGGCAAGGCCGAGCTCTTGCTCAGACAGCTCGAGGCTCTGCTTCAGCGCATCCACCTCCGCAGTCAGTGCGGCAGAGGCCAGCAGCGAAGCCTGCATACGCATATTGACTTAATTATGTTAGACTCCTGCGAATGTTATTAGATCCTCTATTCGGCTTTTCTTTCCAAACGCCAAATAGAGCATCAGGGGCTACTGTCTATGCGGTAGTATTTTCACATATTTTTCACATACCTCAAAGCCTGTTAGCAGGCTAGCACAGGCTTCAGTCAGCCCGCTCTTGGTGGACTGAACCTTCTAGATCACTGCACTCATAATAGTGCGGTGCTCCTCGTTGATGGAGGTGCCGTTAAGCACCTCCAACAAATTATCCGGTGCCTCCGGTTGGACGGAGGTCACCGGCGTCGTAGGACTTCCTTCTTACTAGGGGGCCGCCTGCCGGACTCCGGAACCATTGAAGGTTCCGGTGCGGTGTCCGGCCCAGGGCCGGACTTGGAGCCCTTAGGGGTTTTGTCCCCTTTGTGCCTGGAGTCCGGGAGGTCGCCTTGCGGCGCCTCCAGGACCACCTCCTCCTGGCTTGGAACCTTTTGGGACAACACCTCAGCGTCGTCCGTAGGGCGAGGGGAGGTAGCGGTCGGAAGTGAAAAACTATTCACATCCGACGAATCCAGGGAGCCGCTCGACGACACGTTGAGCCGGGCTTTGGGCGGACTACATAATTATATTCGGCGTCAGAAGAAGCTGTGCAATAAAGGAACGCCATGAGTCACTCTGGTATCTGAATACTTATGATTTTGCCAGGGGCTTGGCCCTGAGCGGCCACTCCTGTTCGCCATCGCCGGCGTTGGTGGAGTAGTCCATAGGAAGGGTCCGCCCTTTCTTGGACCCTCCGGCCTCCCCAGTTGGGGCGGCCTTCCTTTTCTTTTCTCCTCCCGCTGGGGAAGAAACCTCTCTTTCCTCCTCCTCGTCTTCGTGGGAGGAGTGCGCCTCGGAGTCATCGGACGATGAGTCCGACTCCACCGGGCGCCGGGAACTCTTCCGGGTTCCCGTGGCCTTCTTCTTGGCCTTCTTCCCTGGCACCACGTAAGGTGCCGGAATCAGCAGTTCCACCAAGCGGGCGTTCGCTGGGTCTTCGGGCAAAGGAGCCGGACAGTTGATCTGTTCGGCCATCCTCTGCCAGTCCTGTCAAAAGCATGGGGGCTTAGATCCCGCATAGAGTCAAACTATGAAAGACAAATATCCTGTAAGAGGTAAAAATAGCTTACCGCATTGGCTTGACGCTACGCGCTGAATCCGCGGTCCTCGGTAGCGGATGCGGGAGCCTCGGCGCCCTTGAATTGCACCTTCTAGGCATCTTCGTACGTAGTGTCGAAAAGCTTGCTCAGAGTTCGTTGCTAGGCCGGATTGAACTCCCACAAGCTGAAAGCCCGTTGTTGGCATGGGAGGATCCGGCGGACGAACATGACCTGGACTACGTTGACAAGTTTGAGCTTCTTGCTCACCAGGTTTTGGACGCATGTTTGGAGTCCGGTCAGCTCTCCTTTTTTACCCCACGGTAGGCCCTTCTCTTTCCAGGAGGTGAGCCGCGTAGGGATTCTGGATCGGAACTCGGGGGCTGCGACCCATGCAGGGTCGCGTGGCTCGGTGATCTAGAACCACCCCGATTGCCACCCCTTTATGGTCTCCACGAAGGAGCCCTCGAGACATAGGACGTTGGGCATCTTGCCCACCATGGCGCCTCCGCACTCCGCCTGGCAGCCGCTCACTACCTTCGGCTTGACATTGAAGGTCTTCAGCCATAAGCCGAAGTGGGGCTGGATGCAGAGGAAGGCCTCACACACGACGATGAACGCCGAGATGTTGAGGATGAAGTTCGGGGCCAGATCGTGGAACTCCAGGCCGTAGTAGAACATGAGCCCCTGGACAAATGGGTGGGGAGGGAAGCCTAGTCTATGGAGGAAATGGGTGAGGAATACCACCCTCTCATGGGGCCTGGGGGTGGGGATGAGCTGCCCCTCGTCTGGGAGCCGGTGCGCGATGTCGTCAGACAAGTATCTGGCTTTCCTCAGCTTCTTGATGTGTCCCTCCGTGACGGAGGAGACCATCCACTTGCCTCCCGCTCCGGACATGGCTGGAGAAGGTTGAGGTGGGGAATGCGGACTTGGGAGCTGGAGCTCGAGTGCGCGAAAATGGATGAGCAAAGGAGGAAGAAGGCGTGGATGAAAAGGTGGATCCTTATCCCCTTATATGGGCGGACGAAACTGCGTGTCCCCACCAGCCTGGTAAAACTTGCTTATCTCCCAAGCGCCGTAATCAATGGCGCGGTTGGGTTACCCACGCCCGTATTGATGAGAATCCCGGAATAAGGGGACACGATCTCTGCTTCGACAAGACGTGCCAAGGAAACCGCCTCGCTAAACGCGCTAAGGTGGGACAGTAAAAACGATTCGAATAAAGGCTTGGTCGTGGTGTGATGTCATGCTACGGAATACGTCAGCAGGTTAGATTTGTGTAAATACTATTCTCTCTATGGCAGTATGTGGAACTTATTTTGTAGAGCCGGACACTATCCTTGTGTTCAAAATCTTCTATGAAATATGCAGAGGAGGAACCCGCCTTGCAATGCTGAAGACAATCTGCGCGCCGGACTCGTCGTCATTGAAGCCTGGTTCAGGGGCTACTGAGTGAGTCCTGGATTAGGGGGTGTCCGGATAGCCGGACTATAACCTTTGGCTGGACTCTCGGACTATGAAGATACAAGATTGAAGACTTCGTCCCGTGTCCGGATTGGACTTTCCTTGGCGTGGAAGGCAAGCTTGGCAATATGTATATGTAGATCTCCTCCCATTATAACCGACTCTGTGTAACCCTAGCCCTCTCCGGTGTCTATATAAACCGGAGGGTTTTAGTCCATAGGACGAAGAACAATCATACCATAGGCTAGCTTCTAGGGTTTAGCCTCTTTGATCTCGTGGTAGATCTACTCTTGTACTACCCATATCATCAATATTAATCAAGCAGGAGTAGGGTTTTACCTCCATCGAGAGGGCCCGAACCTCGGTAAAAACATTGTGTCCCTTGTCTCCTGTTACCATCCGCCTAGACGCATAGTCCGGGACCCCCTACCCGAGATCCGCCGGTTTTTGACACCGACAGGTATGTCTCCGTATAAAATGGTTTATGGTAAAGCATGTCATTTACCTCTCGAACTAGAACATAAGGCTTATTGGGCTATTAAAGAGCTCAATTATGATTTCAAACTTGCCGGTGAGAAAAGGTTATTTGACATCAACTCACTTGATGAATGGAGAACCCAAGCCTATGAGAATGCCAAATTGTTTAAAGAAAAGGTTAAAAGATGGCATGACAAAAGAATACAAAAGCGTGAGTTTAATGTAGGTGATTATGTATTGCTATACAACTCTCGTTTAAGATTTTTTGCAGGAAAGCTTCTCTCTAAATGGGAAGGTCCTTACGTTATCGAGGAGGTCTATCATTCCGGTGCCATAAAAATCAACAACTTCGAAGGCACAAATCCAAAGGTGGTGAACGGTCAAAGAATCAAACATTATATCTCAGGTAATCCTATAAATGTTGAAACCAATGTTATTGAAACCGTAACCCCGGAGGAATACATAAGGGACACTTTCCGGAACGTTTCAGACTCCGAAAAGAAATAGGTATGTGGTGCGGTAAGTAAACCAACTCCAAAATAGTTCTAATGGCAATTTTCTCCGTTTTGGAATATTTAGAAAAATATAAAAATAAGAAGCAGTCCGGGGAGGACACGAGGGCTCCACGAGGGTGGAGGGCGCGCCCCCTGCCTCGTGGGCACCTCAAGTGCTCTCTGGACTCCGTTTTCTTGCACGTTACGTATTTTGGTCGGTAAAAATCATTATATAATCTCCCGAAGGTTTTGACCACTGTATCACGTAAAAATCTCCTGTTCTTGTTTTGAGCTGTTTTCTGCCAGGTTATCAAAGCCAAGCATCATGTCGTCTCCCTCCTCCTCCAACAATGAGGGCAACGATGCTTGGCTAATGAAGATAGAGCTGAAGAGAGAAGAACCCATGGAGAGCAACAAGGATGAAGGGATCAAGAAGGCCACGGAGGACCAAGTTCCGGCAACAGAAGACATCCTTCAACTTGATCACAATCTTCTTACCCCAACTGAGATCGAAGCTTTCAAGATGACTGAGTTAGCTCGTATACAAAATAAGTATCTCATACGTGAAAATATTTTGTTGAAGGAGCATATCATCGCACTCAAAGGCATTATCCGCAAGTTAGAAGACCTCCTACGCTCGATGTGCGACTATCCATCATCACCACCACCCTCTTCACCAACAAAAAAGGAGATATAATCACATGGGTATGGGCACTCCCCTTGGCAATTGCCAAGCTTGGGGGAGTGCCCCGGTATTGTATCACCATCACTTCTATCTTTACCGTTTTTCTTAGTTCGATCCTTTTGATAATATTTTGATCTAGTAGAATAAAAGTTTTTAGTATGATCTAGTTTTGAGTTTTGCTTTATGATCCTTCTATGTAATCGAGTCCATGAGTTATATATAATAAAGATTAGTGTTGAGTCAAGGGCTTGATGATTTTGCTATGATCTTGAGGGAATAAAATAAAAGAGAAGAAATAAAAAGAATAAAAAAGATCATATGGATCTTATGGAGAGTAATGAGCTCACATAGAAAGAGTATGATGAATAAAAGTTGTTGAGAGTTGACAAACATAGTTTTGGTCATCCTTACAATTAATAGGAAGTAATAAATAAATAGAGGGCTTCACATATAAATACACTATCTTGGACATCTTTTATGATTGTGAGCACTCATTAAAATATGACATGCTAAATAGTTGACGTTGGACAAGGAAGACAACGTAATGAGTTATGTTTTCTTACATTTGAGATAAATTATATTGTCATGGGATTATCCAACATGATTGAGCTTGCCTTTCCCCCTCATGCTAGCCAAATTCTTTGCACCAAGTAGTGATACTACTTGTGCTTCCAAACACCCTTAAACCAGTTTTGCCATGAGAGTCCACCATACCTACCTATGGATTGAGTAAGATCCCTCAAGTAAGTTGTCATCTGTGCAAGTAATAAAAATTGCCTTCTAAATATGTATGACTTATTAGTGTGGGAGAAAATAAGCTTTATACGATCGTGTGATATGAAAGAAATGAAAGCGACGGACTTCATAATAAAGGTCCATATCACAAGTGGCAATATAAAGTGACGTTCTTTCGCATTAAGATTTTGTGCATTCAACCATAAAAGCGCATGACAACCTCTGTTTCCCTCTGCGAAGGGCCTATCTTTTACTTTTATCTCCTACCTTGCATAAGAGTCATGGTGATCTTCACCCTTCCTTTTTGCATTTTATCTTTTGGCAAGCACAACATGTTGGAAAGATTCTGGTATATATGGCTAATTGGATGTGAGTTTTCATGAACTATTATTGTTGACATTACCCTTGAGGTAAAATGTTGGGAGGCAAAACTATAAGCCCCTATCTTTCTCTGTATCCGATTAAAACTCCATACCCATAAGTATTGCGTGAGTGTTAGCAATTGTGAAAGACTATATGATAGTTGAGTATGTGGACTTGCTGAAAAGCTCTTATATTGACTCTTTCCTATGTTATGATAAATTGCAATTGCTCCAATGACTGAGATTATAGTTTGTTAGTTTTCAATGAAGTTTATGATTCATACTTGAAATTGTGATTTAATTGTTACTCTAGCATAAGAGATCATATGACAAGAATTCTATAAGTTGTTGTTCTAAGAATGATCATGATGCCCTCATGTCCATATTTTATTTTTATTGACACCTCTATCTCTAAACATGTGGACATATTTTTCGATTTCGGTTTTCGCTTGAGGACAAGCGAGGACTAAGCTTGGGGGAGTTGATACGTTCATTTTGCATCATGCTTTTATATCGATATTTATTGTGTTATGGGTTGTTATTACACATTATGTCACAATACTTATGCCAATTCTCTCTTATTTTACAAATTTTACATAAAGAGGGAGAATGCCGGCAGCTGGGATTCTGGGCTGGAAAATGAGCAAATATTAGAGACCTATTCTGCACAGCTCCAAAAGTCCTGAAACTTCACGGAAGTCATTTTTAGAATATATAAAAATACTGAGCGCAAGAAGTTCCAAAGGGGGGCCACACCCTGTCCACGAGGGTGGGGGCGCGCCCTACCCCCCTAGGCACGCCCCCTGCCTCGTGGGCCCCCTGATGGCCCTCTAATACCCATCTTCTGCTATATGGAGTCTTTCGATGAGGAAAAAAAATCATAAGCAAGCGTTCGGGATGAGACTCCGCCGCCACGAGGCGAAACCTTGGTGGAACCAATCTAGGACTATGGCGGATCTGTTCTACCGGGGAAACTTCCCTCCGGGAGGGGGAAATCATCGCCATCGTCATCACCAACGATCCTCTTATCGGGAGGGGGTCAATCTCCATCAACATGTTCACCAGCACCATCTCCTCTCAAACCCTAGTTCATCTCTTGTATTCAATTCTTGTCTCTAAGTCTGGGATTGGTACCTATGGGTTGCTAGTAGTATTGATTACTCCTTGTAGTTGATGCTAGTTGGTTTATTTGGTGGAAGATGATATGTTCAGATCCTATATGCATATTAATACACCTATGATTATAAATATGAATATGCTTTGTGAGTAGTTACGTTTGTCCTGAGGACATGGGAGAAGTCTTGCTATTAGTAGTCATATGAATTTGGTATTCGTTCGATATTTTGATGAGATGTATGTTGTCTCTCCTTTAGTGGTGTTATGTGAACGTCGACTACATGACACTTCACCATTATTTGGGCCTAGAGGAAGACATTGAGAAGTAATAAGTAGATGATGGGTTGCTAGAGTGACAGAAGCTTAAACCATAGTTTATGCGTTGCTTCATAAGGGGCTGATTTGGATCCACATGTTTCATGCTATGGTTAGGTTTACATCAACACTTTTGTTGTAGTTGCGGATGCTTGCAATAGAGGTTGATCATAAGTGGGATGTTTGTCCAAGTAAGGACAACACTCAAGCACCGGTCCACCCACGTATCAGATTATCAAAGCACCGAACGCGAATCATATGATCGTGATGAAACCAAGCTTGACGATAATTCCCATGTGTCCTCGGGAGCGCTTTTCTGTATATAAGATTTTTTCCAGGCTTGTCCTTTGCTACAAAAAGGATTGGGCCACCTTGCTGCACTTTATTTATTTTTGTTACTTGTTGCTCGTTATAAATTATCTTATCACAAAACTATCTGTTACCTATAATTTCAGTGCTTGCAGAGAATACCTTGCTGAAAACCGCTTATCATTTCTTTTTGCTCCTCGTTGGGTTCGACACTCTTAGTTATCGAAAGGATTACGATAGATCCCCTATACTTGTGGGTCATCAGCCATCAGCTACCAAACAGCAGACGACAAAGAACTGGCAGACGATAAAGAAGGTCTTTGTCATCTGTCATTTCTTTGTCGTCTGCTGGCAGACGACAAAAAACTTTGCCATCTGCCAGCGGACGACAAAGAGGTGTTGGTGGGTCCACTGAATGCCAGTACACTGCAACGGTCCAACTCACCTCAGATGGCAAATAATCTTTGACAAACGATAAAGAGGTGGGGCTATTTTTTTTTCCGGGTGAACCGTTGCCCCCACACCTCCTCTATCTCTATCCCGTGTCTCTCCGCCCCTCTCCTCTCCGCCTCACCCCTCTCTCTCTCTCTCTCCCGCTCGTCTCTCCCTCTCCCTCGCTCCAGGCCCTGCAGGCGTACGGGGTGTCCGTCGATGCCGCCTGCCCCGGCAAGAAGGCCGGCGACGCCTGCCCCACAGCCGAGCGCCGCCCGACCCCGCCTCCCTCGACCCCGCGCCGCCGCGCCACCTCGCCTCCGCCCCGCTGCGCCACCTCGCCTCCGCCCGCCGGTGCGCGCCGCCACCTCACCGGACCCCAGGAGCCCCGCCACGTCACGCGTCGCCACCTCCCCACAAGCTCGCCGCCTCGCCGCGGAAGCCTCGTCGCCGGTCGCCCCGACCTCGAGATCCGCCGCTGCCATGGGAGCCGAGCACCGAGCTCCTCTGCTCCCCGCCTGCGTCCCCGCTTCTCCGCCGCCGCCCCGGGAGGTTCGGCCACTCCGGATCCGGCCTCCTCCTCGCCGCACGGGCCTCCTCCTCGCCGGAGTGACGCCCCTCGCCGGAGCAGCGCCGGCCAAGCCCATGCTCGCCCCGGATTCTGCACCGCTGCTGCGACCGCCGCCGCCGACTGCGTTCCGAGTTGGGGCACCCACGAAAGCGGCGCCGCTGCTGCTAGTGTTTCAGCAGTTTCTTTGATTTTGAGCGACCCTGTGCTGCTTCTGTTTACCAGGAAGGTTTGAAGGCTAAGGTGAAGAGCGATTTGAGTAAGGAGGTACATCCCGGGAGGGGCGCACAAAACTCCCTGAGAAAAGAGGTACTAAATCGCCGTAAAATTCTACTACTTTCCGTAGATTTGCCGCTGACATCTCGCCTTTGACGTATTTTATTTTTTACTAGGAAAGTTCATAGTTTAATGCAGATAATAAGCTACATTTCCTTCTTATCCGCGTGCTTGCTAGGCACTTTTTTCTTTAAATTTTAGCTAGACAGCGGGTAGGCTTGTTCCATATGGTTGGTTCACCATATTAGGCCTGTAATGTTTACAATTGTATCCTTATTTACACTATTGGTCGGTTTAAGTTATAAGCCTCGGCCGGTCATTTTCCTTCTGGGTGAAAATAAGTTGCGGCTGGTATTGCCATATCACCTATTTTGGAACGGAGGGAGTACACATTTACACCGATTCAAAGTGGGACCTAAGAGTACTTGGTTAGACAGTGCCAAGTACGGATTCCTCCCGAATCAGTTGGAAATAGAAAAACTCTTGTAAATTTCAGTGATGTTGTTTGCTGTAGCTTTCCACGAGTTTGTACAAATATTGCCCTGATATATTCAACTAGCGATCATGGGTAAAAAAATCTAGCGATCATCGGTGATGCTGATAGGTAGCCTTGATAATTTATAGCATCCTTTTTGCAAGAATATGAACATACTCTGTTTCTCTGAACTTGGTTGACAAATGTTTCTTGTTCTGTTTTCTTGGCTGATGAAGAAAATGTTTCTCTCTATTAGTCATCCAATCTCTCACTAGGCTTTGCTTGCTGGTCGCTGCCTTTGCTGATGAATTTTGCCTTTAGTATGGCAGCAGACTCACGTGATTGCCTGATGCAGATTCTTCAACTAGAAAAGCACCACAAGGATCAACGAGTGGTGCTAGTGTTCACGCTGCTTCGGTTCACCCTTTGGAATTTCTCCTCGACGGTACGTCGTCTTATCTCATTGGGACCGAGGCGGTTTCACCAACCTCTGTTTGTGTTCCCCACCTTTGTTTATATTCAGGTTTAGGAAAATGGCCTCAGTTCATTGGGCTTACTAATAGGCTGGTTTCACCCTGTAGTCGTAAATACTAAAGGCAAAAGCTATTTTCCTGCCGACTGTCCGTTTGCAACAGATCCGAACGAAATCATACGACGTTGGATCCCGATCGGGCGGCGGTCCTACCCCACCATCTCGCTGTCTGCCTGCCCGTTTCTACGTGTTGTCCTTATCCATCCCCCTCTCTCTCCATGTGAATAAATCTACCGATGCTACACGTTACCAGTGTGTAGTAGAAAAAAAGGAGCAGCGGCATAAGACTAGCCATAGTGGGTAGTAACATAGAGTAGTAACATGCATATGTTATTAGTCTATTACTACCTCTATAGTGGGTAGTAACATAGAGGTAGTAACTTGAGATTTTCATTTATTGTTTTGTGGGATCTATACTAGTACTTCAACTTTGTGATCTATATGTGGCATGTATCAATATGAAGTTTTGTTTGCCAGTACCCATATATAAATACAAGAACACAAATTCGAACGGACACATAATAAATAATAAGTGCCAATATAATATAATTAAAATATATAAAACATGTTTAGAGCCTTATGCTCTATGTTACTCAATAATAAGTGCCAACATGGATCAAGTCTCGAATATAATCTATCGTCGCCCAAACTTTCTCCATATATGCTCAATCAAATCATTTTTAGAGCCTTATGCATCGGACGATTACGAATTCTAGCATCTCTTTGAAGTACCTCGACAAATATTGGCATGTCACCATGAGTAAATACTGATGGGAAAACAATTGATGAGCCTGCTTCCTCATTCAAATCAAGCATATTCCCCGCCTCTTCTTTTTCATCCTCAACTATCATGTTGTGTAGAATGATGCAGGCTAACATAATATGATGGAGATCGCCCCGGTCATATAAACGTGCCGGGCGCCGTAAAATAGACCATCGCGTCTGGAGCACACCAAATGCACGTTCCACATCCTTCCTTGCACCTTCTTGATGTTTAGCAAACAACCTCTGTTTTTCCGTTTGAGCCATCGGTATCGACTTCACGAATGCTGCCCACTCTGGGTATATTCCATCTACAAGGTAATAACCAAGTTGATATTCCTTCTCGTTGACATTATAGTTCACTCGAGGAGCTTGCCCTTTCAGTTGCTCAAGGAACAACGTCGACTGATTAAGCACGTTGATGTCATTGTTGGATCCAGCAACACCAAAAAATGCATGCCATATCCAAAGATCCTGAGAAGCAACCGCCTCTAGAATAAGAGTAGGGACGCCTTTATACCCACTGGTGAATTGTCCCTTCCACTCCATGGGACATTTGTCCCAACGCCAGTGCATACAGTCGAGGCTTCCTAACATGCCAGGAAACCCACGACTCTCTCCAATATCAAGTAAGCGCTGCACATCGTTGACATTGGGTTTTCGCATATACTCATCACCAAATATATGAATCACGCCTTTGACGAACAGCTTTAAGCACTTAATTGATGTGCACTCGGCAATCTTCAGGTACTCATCGAGAGCGTCAGCGGGAGTACCATATGCCAATTGGCGAATAGCTGATGTGCATTTCTGCAATGGAGATAGTCCATCACGGTCAAGAGCATCTTTCCTTTGCGTGAACTCTGGAGACCACTCTCCTAGTGCATGTACGATACGCTCGAAAAGGGGCCTTCTCATCCGAAATCTTCTACGAAATACCTTCTTCTTGTAGGTAGGATCATCACAGAAATAGTCGCGTACCAATTGCTCAGCAGCTTCTTCACGTGGCCTGTTCACGTAAATCCTCGGACCACTTCTGCTTGATCTTCCTTGAGCGTCAAGGCTTTCCTTCACTTCTATTGCGATCTCCTTGGCGAATGAGTCTAACATGTCCATCTGGACAAGGTAGTGATCTAGTGTGTAGAGGGAGGAAGGATCAATGATACTTGCTTCAGCTTCATCATCGGAACCATCAGCCGGTTGATTGGTATCCATATTTTGGTGCCCTTGTACAGGATGCTGCACTTGCGGAGGTTGAAAATTATAATTATGCATTGGAGGGAATTGTCCAAAACTTAGCAAGTCTTCAGGTGCAGGGGTGTACATTGGCCTCCTGTTACAAATATCAGAAGTCATGAGCATAGTACAGTAGCAACGAAATTTTGTACAACACCTCATCTCTCTAACAGAAGTATTGTAAATATTAAATTATCAAGCGCACTAAACAAATTCATGAGGTATGCAATTGGATTTGGTCAGAAACAGACTTAAACAAGATATTTTTTAGGCTACTGTAAGAGATAGACTTAACACAGAACACATCTATTTTGGTGATCTGGAGTATTTGGACTGTTCGAAATGATTGTATTTGGTCAGGTACATAACTTATTCATCTTTCTATCAAAGTCTAACTTGTAAATACTTATCTTAATAAAACTGCAGTAGGATAATCCTACTGTTTCTGCTATGATATGAAGCATAATCAATCCTTTGTTCAAAAAGCATGTCCTAACTAGTGTCTCGATGTGATATATCACTTGTTCAATGAAGAAAGCAAAAGCAAAAGGATGTCAACTGAAGCTCACGGTTTTGGTAATTCAGGCCACACCTACACACGCTAAATCAGACTTAGAAATTCAGACTTAGATGTGAGTAAAGACTTGGCAGTACAGAAATTCCCTGAAGATCTACACACGCTGAATCAGGTATTCGAGCTAAAGGAATTGCAATTGGCGAAGATTGAATTAAAAGCAGAAATTTATACCATGTAGGGTTTGCAGTAGAGGATTCCATGAGAGGGACGTACATGTACGGTGGTGTGGAGGGGCTGGCGGACGAGCTCGTCGGAGCGCCGGGGTAGAAGAGTTGCTGTGGCCAGCGGTTGGCGCACGAGCTTGCCGGGGTGCCGGGGATGTGCTGCTGCGATGGAGAGGTCGCCGATGACCGGACTGGTGCCGCCTCCTTACGGGCACCAGACTTGGCCATGATTCAGGTGGACTCGCGTCGCCGGCCAGTGCTGCCGCCGGGCGGCAAGACGGAGAGCGGGGCGAGGGAGATGGAGGCGGCAGGGAGGGAGAGGATGGAGGCGGCAGGGAGGAAGAGGATGGAGCGGTGGGGAATTTTCCTTCGCGATGGGGACGCCGCAGTGGATCGATTTGCATTAAAAAATTGTGGGACCAAGCGCGAAGTTACGGTAAGCAGCTATGTTACTGCTATACTCTCTCTCCTCATTAAATCATTGCCACGTATGCAAATCTGCTGAGTTGGAATCTATGTTACTGCTAAGTTACTACCCACTATGGCTAGTCTAACAAGCAGCAGCAGCTGGCAGCATGCATGGCTAGTACTACTAGCTAGCTAGTAGGTACACTGTTCACATGTACTAGTACTATATAGGCAGATACCATTTTTTATAGAGACAAGCTCATTTAATGGAGAAGGAGAGAAATGTTATATGCGGGGAGGGGAGTTAGGCAATGGGCTAAACATGCACATTTATTACCGCCAGCTGATCTCACTAATGTCGATGCAAGAGCAATTTGGTTTACTAGGCTCCTCCCAATGCTCCACCTCGTACAGGTGCTAAGTCTTCTACGGAGACAAAAAATCTGATGTGGCACCGGCGACTGACAGAGTCATCGGAAAAAATGGGCGGAGGCGTTGGCGACGAAGGAGGCGGGCGAGAGTTTGCTGTTGGATGGGGGAGGAGAAGGCGAGCACACGCGCGCGTCCGTCTCGTGTCCGTGCCGATGCAAATCCGGCTCAAAAATGGACTGAAAATGGGTTACCCGCGGACGAAAAGCGGGCGCGCGTCCGTTTGGGACGGCGCGTTGGGCCGACTTTTGTGTCCGCGCCGACCCAAACGGACGCCCGCAGACGAAATGGGTCACCCCGTTGGAGTTGCTCTAAGAGCATCTCCAGCCGCGCCCCCAACAGGCCCCCCAGGCCACTTTTTCGGTGCCGGCGCCGAAAAAACGACCCAGTCGCGCCCCCAGGACGCCGAAAATCGCCGGTTCGGACCTTTTTTCCACCCGGCGGTCACAGGCCGAACCCGGCGTGCTGGGGAGCAGTTGAGGGCTCCGGCGCTAGGGAAAAGCACGCCTGGCCCACACCGACAGGGGAAAAGTCAAGGTTTTCTTCCCCTGACTCGCCTCGCACCCCCCGCGCCCTCGGCCACCACTAGCTATATCCCGGCGACGGCCGCCGCCCTACTCCGCTAGATAGCCATTCCCCGCCGGAAAATAGCAGCGCTTCGCCGCGGCAGCCCCTCCCACAGCAGCTGGGCATTTCCGACCGCCGTTTCCGGCCGCGGAGGCGCGGTTTAGCGGCGGGTACACACCCACCGAGCGCAAGGTGTTCGGCGTTTTGCCTGTCTCGGCGATGGACTCGGATGAGGAGGAAGAGCTCGTCGCGCTGCTGGAGGAAGAAGCCGTGGCCGGCGTCCAGGAAGAAGAGCATCTCATGGTGCTCGCCGCCCTTGCCCAGCTGCTGGCGAGCAATGAAAAGCCACGGCGAGGTGGCTCGGCGCCGGGGCGGGTGAAAGTAAAGAACCAGGATCGTCTCGAAGGCTACTGCATGCTCTACTCCGACTACTTCGCCGATGGCTGCCCCTGAACATCTTTGCTGCCCTGTTGCCGCCGGCGTTCCTCCCGCATCTCGTTCGTCGTCTTGGTCGCCGTCGAGCTCGCTGACCTGCGATCCCGTCCACCATCTACCTCGCCATTCCGGTCGCCGTCCTCATTGTCATCATCACGCAGGTGAGACTCTTGCCGGCTTCCTCCCTGTCCCAGCGCAGCTGCAATTACTGGTCTAGTTTAGGTTCTTGGTCTTGCTGGCACTCTCTGCGTTGTCTGCAATTGTTTCAGTAGTTGGAGCTTGGAATAAATAGTCAACACTCAAAAATAGACTGTTTGATTGTTCAGCATGGGACTTGTTTGATTGTTCTCAAGAAGAAATAGTGCTTCAGTTGAGCTCCTGTGTAGCTGCAGTTTAGCATTCAGCAGCAGTTTTCTTTTTTGTGCAGCATGCCACTTTCTTTTTTGTGCAGCAGTTTATCTGCAGTTTAGCCTTTCGATCCTATGATCCGAGGAAAAGTAGTTAGTGTTACTTCCTGCTGTTGGTTACTAAATAAACCAGAAATAGTTGTCCTGTGAAACAATTTTACTCTGTTTTTTTGTTGAATCGGCAAATTTTACTCTGCTGATAGGATGGAGTAGTGCATATGTTGATGATGCTCACGAAAAACCTTCCTGGAGTAGTGCATATGTCCAACTGTGAGTTTCTTCTATTCCTCGAATGGCCGTTTGGTGCGGTGTTCTCCTAATTTGTTGCCTGACAAGCTAGGTGTTGTGGGTGTGCTGCATTCGAAGCAACAGTGGTTAGAAGATGTAGTTGATGCTTAGTTTTTATGTGATATAGGGTCCTGTGACTTCTTTTTCTTGGGCTAGCTGCCAGGTTGAGTTTGCGTATATGCATATCAGTGTAGCTGATCCATCGACAAGTCCAGCATTTTTTAGTGTCAGTTCAGGGGATGCTTTACTGGCAGCGATTTCCTCACTGGTTTTGTAGTGTTGCTCAATGGGATGCTTTGCCGACAGTGATTAGACCGTAAACTAAACTGTTTGGTTTCTTATCTGCATGCATCTGCTGTTGATTTTGAAAGTTAATGCTCTCTAATGTTCATATATTTCCCTCTGATCAGAAAAATGGAAGAGGAAGAAGGGGACCATGAGGCATACCAAAGTGGTGGTTCATCATTGATATCCGGTGCGACAATGAGAAGGGCTCAACCACCCCCAGGGGTGTCTCCTTCTTCGATAGACATCTGTAGAGCTTATCATGGTGAGTATTGTTAATCTTTCTTTTTCTAGGGATGCAAATTAATGGTTGCTAAAATAAAAAATACTCGTAATTGTAATGTTAACACTCGTGCCCTTTGCTCAGCAGGACATTCACAAGACACTCGTATGGTTGATTTTGAAGAAGATGAGGCTGATGAAGAAGATGTTGACTATGAAGAAGAAGAGGAAGGAGAAGAAGATGATGATGATGATGATGAAGAAGAAGAGGGAGATAATGTGGATGAAGAGGGAGAGGTTGAGATCATTGACATGGGATTGTTTTCTGAACCGGGAAGAAAGTTTTTGTGGAAAGTGTGGAAGGAATATGAGCCTATCCGTGTTGATGGCATTGTTGTAGCTGCTGAGTGCAAACACTGTGCAAGGAATATTTGTGCTGAGCGTAAACATGGAACAAGTTCATTGCGCAAACATTTGAAGAGATGCAGGGAAAGGAAGAAGGTTCTTAGAGTTTCTGGACCGCTGAGTGCTTCTATCATGAGTCCTGATGGAGTTGCAATGGGGCTTTGGACCTTTAATCAGGCATTAGCACGCCGAGAGCTGATGAGGATGATAGTGTTGCATGAATTGGCATTCTCATTGGTGGAGTACGATGGATTTAGAAGATTTGTCTCTAGTCTAAATCCTAGCTTCAAGATGATATGCAGAAAAACTGTGAAGGAGGACTGCATGAAAGCATTTAAGGAAGAGAAGAGAATTTTGCAAAGGATGTTCCAAAACTCCAAATCCAAGATTTCTTTGACTACGGACCTATGGACATCAAATTAGACATTGGGGTACATTTGCATCACAGCTCACTTCATTGATGAGGAGTGGAAGCAACAGAAGAGGATAGTGAAATTTGCAGCTATGGAGACGCCGCACACAGAAGCTGCAATGTTCAATGTCATGGTGAATTTCATAAGAGAGTGGAACATTGAAGATAATCTCTTTGTTGTGACGCTAGACAATGCATCGAACAATGGTGCAATGATGAAGCTATTAAAGGCACATCTCCTGCTTAAGAAGATCTTACCTGGTGGTGGCAAGTTGTTTCACCAACGTTGTGCCGCCCATATCATAAATCTGATATGTCAAGCAGGACTGAACTTCCTTGGTCCAGTGATCAACATGATACGTGAAACTGTGAAATATATTCGAAGCTCACCAAGTCGAAAGGAAAAATTTCAAGAAATTGTTGAGCAACATGGTGTATCATGTGGGAGAACTCCAAGTCTTGATGTTCCAACTCGCTGGAACTCAACCTACATGATGATTGATATAGCAAAAGAGTATCGTGGAGTGTTTGACTCTTTGGCCATTCAAGATAAACAATATACCTTCAAGCCATCTTTTGAGGATTGGGAAAATGCTGAAGATGTTTGCAGGCTACTGAAGGTATTTTATGAAGCCACTAATGTGATATCCGGCACAAAATATCCAACTGCTAACTTGTATTTCCATGAAATGTGGAAAGTGAAGCTGACCTTAGAGCAACAACATTATGAAGAGGATTCTGAGATGGGCACAACGGTCAAATATATGAATAGAAAATTTAGAAGGTATTGGAAGATGACATGGTTGAGCCTTTGTATTCCAGTGATTTTGGACCCACAATTCAAGTTGAAATATATTGAGTTCCGATTTGGCCTAGAGTTTGGGAACGAAGCTGCAGCAATGATTGCTAAAATAAAAAATGCGTTCCAAGGATTGTTCAAGGAATACCTCCAATTGAATGACAATGGTTCAGATCCCATGTCACAAGGAGGTGATGATGACATGGCTGTAAGTGGTGAAGATCCTATGGCTGATTGGGACCAACATGTCACCCTCACTGCTCGATCAACAAATTTGGGTTGTACCGAACTTGATTCGTACTTGTCAAAGGTACCCATCCGTTGAAGTGATCAATTCAATATCCTTACATGGTGGCAGACGAACTCCGGTGAATACCCAACGCTGAGTCGCATGGCAGCTGATATCTTGGCGGCTCCTTCCTCTGCGGTGGCATCCGAGTCCGCCTTCAGCACAGGGAAGAGAGTCCTATCAGATTTTCGAAGTCGAATGACCGCAATGACACTTGAAGCTCTTGTTTGTTTACAAGATTGGATAAGGGCCAACGGTAAAGCCATACGACACAAGTTTCTTCTTTGTTTCTTATTAATGCTTCAAGTTTACAAGTTTCTTTTTTTTTCTGCAGCTAATACTCAACGTAGCTTGGCTTCAGTTCATGATATTATAATGGACTTACAAGGTATGAGAAACCTTCTGATGTATATAGTGCCATGTATATGAAAGTACACTTAGTATGAAGTCTGCTTTTTATTTAGGGATTTCATATCTACAGTTTGTTCCAGGGAACTATTTGCAAGATGCAACCCAAACATGTAGATGAGTATATAGAGTGTTTTACACACAAAACTAGTGCTTTTATTTTTGGTTTCCCCAAATTATAGTTGATCTCTAATATATATTTCTTTTTTCTCTCATATATGAATGTGTAGTTTAGATTCATTTTTTCAATCGCCAAACTATATTAAAAATATGCATTGCTAACTACAGTAACTTGATTAGAATATGTTGCGGAGTGGATGACGGGTAGTGTATAATGGATATTTAGAAGTGTATTTTCTTGCAAACCTGATCATGAATTGGTTTTCTGGAACACGCCTTTGCTACTAAGAATATTCCTCTGTTCATAAATATATTATTTAGTTTTTTTGTGGATAAATATACTATTTAGTTGATGTGCACAGAATTACTCTTGTAACATTTCTTTGCAAATACAGATATCGAGGACTGATGCTTGTTGGAGCAATTGATGTTAAAGCTCAAGCAGATGGTGAAGCAAAGATATGTCAGCTTTCTCTATAACCTACTGGATGTGAAAAGATTAGCATGTTGAACTTGTAATATTTTGATCTTGTATGAGTCTGTTGGATTGAGGTCATTAGCTTGACGTTCTTTGAAACTTGTAATCTTTTGGTCTTGTTCGAATCTGTTGGATTGAGGTCTTTTGCTTGATGCTCTTCGAAACATGTAATCTCATGATCTTGCCATTTTAGAAACATTTGCTAAATTCTGGGTCGGCCTCATGTACCCAATGGGTCAATGGGGCCACAAAATTCTGATGAAATGGGCCGGCCCGTGGCCTCACATTTTGACCTTGGGGCCACGGGGCCGGGGCCGGGGCCAGGGCCGGATCGGCCCATTCCCATTATGAATGCTCCAGTTCATGGCGAGAAAACATTTCGGCGCCGTTATCGGATGAGACGAAAGCTCTTCCTTAGGATTGTGAATTCCATCCGGAAGTTCGACAACTACTTCAAGTGCAAGATGGATTGCACTGGCGCTCTTGGATTCACCTCCATCCAGAAGTGCACGACACGATGAGGATGCTTGCATATGGAGCTCCCAGTGATTCACTCGACGACTATGGGCGCATGGCCGAGTCCACCAGCATAGAGTGTTTCTACAAGTTCTGTCGGGCAGTGGTGGCAGTGTTTGGGCCACAATACTTGAGAACACCCAATGCGGAAGACACTGCTCGGATCCTAGCCCAGAATGCAGTAAGAGGATTTCCTAGGATGCTTGGAAGCATCGACTACATGCATTGGAAATGGAAGAATTGCCCATTTGGTTGGCAGGGGATGTACAAAGGCGCCAAAGGCGGTTGCAGTGTGGTGCTTGAGGCGGTAGCCACACATGACCTCTGGATTTGGCACTCCTTCTTTGGTATGCCAGGAACTCACAATGACATCAACGTGCTGCAGTGCTCTCCTGTTTTTGCCAAGCTCGTTGAGGGCCATTCTCCTCCGGTGAACTTCGAGATCAATGGGCACCAATACAACAAGGGGTACTACCTAGCAGATGGCATCTATCCGAGATGGTCGACATTTGTGAAGACGATCTCAAACCCTGCGACAGGAGGCAAGAACGCCTGGTTTGTGAAAGTTCAGGAGGCTTGCAGGAAGGATGTCGAGCGGACATTTGGTGTGCCCCAATCTCGATTCGCTGTTGTTCGGTACCCCGCTCAGACCTGGTCCAAAGATCAAATGTGGGAGATTATGACTTGCCGTGTCATCTTGCACAACATGATCATCGAGAGCAAGCAAGAAGACCCAGTGTTTGACACTAAACCATACTACAGGCAGGGTCCTCTAGCCGAAGTTGATCACCATCTACCGGCAACTTGGACTGCCTATCTCAGTATGCGTCAGGAGATTCGAGACCCACAGGTGCATCATCAACTGCAAAAAGATCTGATTGAGCACATATGGAGGCTCAAGGGGGACGCCGTGTGATGAAATACGAGTTTTTATTTGTTGAACTATATAATTTGTATTGAACTATTTGTTGTTGTACTATTTTGTTGAAGTATTTGATTTTTTTGTGATGAAATATGTGATAAAAAATAATTGGGTTGATAATTGAACGCCGAGACACGGCGAAACCACGCCGAATATGGGCCTATTCTCGCCCATATGGGCCCTTTATTCGCCGAAATTGGGCTGCAAAGTGGGCCAATTTCGGTGCCTGGGGGCGAGCTGGGGGCGACGACTGGGCGCAAAACCGCCCCCAGCGCCGATTGTATTGCCGGCTCGCCCCTAGGGGCGATTTTTATGCGTTCTGGAGGGCCAACGGCTGGAGATGCCCTAAGTTTTAACCCGGGGAGAAAGTTTTTTAACCCATTGAATCATGGCTGATGTCAGCTATTTTGTCTCATCTGTATGCATGCATACTTAAATCATTTAAACTAAGTTCACTCGTGCTATGATGGAATGAAATAGCAGGAACCGCGTCGTTCGGTTATGTTGATTAGAAACGGAACGATCGGACGTTAGCACTGTCATTTGTGTAAATAGTATGATAATATAGGTTCCTAGACTTGATAACTTAGGTACAAACACACGGTAAATTTGACCGTGAAAAAAAATAGTTGAAAACATAGCACTGATAACTTCTGTGTAAATAGCATGATAATATACGCCTAGAACATAATAACTTAGGTAGAAACACCATGATAACATTGATCCGCGGAAAAAGTTACTAATAATATACTCTGGTAACATCTATGTAAATAACATGTTAATACAGGATCCTATACATGATAGTACAAACATCACGGTAACTTTGACCCGTAAAAAAGTTGTCGAAAATATACTCCGGTAATATATGTGTAAATAACATGGTAATATATGAATAATAGAGTTGATAACTTACTTAGCTCATGTATGGTAACTTTTGACCGAGAAAAAAAGTTGTCAAACATGCTAACATGAGATCTAGTTTCGAAGGTCTCGTCGAGATGGATTTTTTGTTTGTGAAAAATGGATTTTAAAACGAACAGACGGTTTGAGCTGCGGTAACTATTTTTTGCACAGGGTTAAAATTGTTGATTATACACCCATGATAACTTCTGTGTAGAACGCATGGTAATATATGCACAATGATAATTGACATATCGACTTGATGAAATATACCCCCGGTAACATTTCTGTGAATAATATGGTAACTCACACATCACAGATCTGATAACTTATGTGCGTCGGTTCGGATAACTTTGGCATATGGAGGGGGAGGGGTTGATGAAATAGCATGGTTGTCGCTAACCTGATAACTTATGTACCCCGGTGCTGGTAACTTTGGCGCGCGTGCGCGGGGGGGGGGGGTGTCTGTGGGCTGGGGTGGTTGATGAAATATCCCCTGGTAACTTTTCTGTGAATAGCATGGTAACTCACACATCGCAGACCTGATAACCTATGTGCCTCGGTCCTAATAACATTGACATGGGGAGGGGAGGGGTTGATGAAATATCTCTTGGTTACTTTTGTGTGAACAACATGGTAACTCACACATCGCAGATATGGTAACTTTATGTTCCTTGGTCATGATAACTGTGGCGAGGGGGTTGTTTAAAAACATATCCCCGAAAACTTTTGTGGTTTCGTACTATACACATGTATACGTGATAACTTACAGTGACTTTAACCTGACTTGATAAGAAGGTTAGAGAAACCAGGTTTATGCCCTGGTAATATCTCTGTAAACAACATGATAACATATGTAGCACATGCATGATAACTTACTTAGACCAGAAGTGGTAACTTTTGAGCCAAAAAAAATTGTTGGAACATATCAATATGGGATCTAGTTTCGAAGGTCTAGTTGCGACAAAACTTTTATGTCAAATATATTTTAGATCAGACAAACGGTTTGAGCTACAAAATATGTTGGAGTTTTGAAATATGAGGAATCTATGATGACATCAACTATTATGTCCTCTATTTCATTTGCACGTTGAGAGAAGGTTGGTTGACCATTTTTATACCCTGATAATTTCTATATAAACAAGACGGTAATTTATGTACCATAGACGTGACAACTTACTTGCCTGAGCTTGATAACTTTTGCCCCGAAAAAAAAGTTGTCGGAATATATCAACATGGGATCTAGTTTCGAAGGTCTCGTCGTGACGATTTTCTTATGTCAAAGCGGTTTTTCAATTTGACCAACTTTTTAAGCTAAAAAATATTTTGAAGTTTCGGAATAAAGAGAATCTTTTGATGACATCATCCTGTTTTCATAAGGCACATTTAACCAGCGGTTTGCATGGATGGCAAGATGCTGCATGAGTTGGCTGCATGCTCTGGACGCGGACTGCATGCACATGTGCTTGTTAGACAAGTGATTTAGTTACGCTAGGATCTATCGTCCGAATCTGATGCTTAACGTCCGACTGGCTGGATGTTAGTCGCGTCCAATACTAAATACACACTATAGGCTTTGACTTGGGAAATAGGCAAGACAGCACTCGAATCCCCCTGGAAACAAGAACTAAGCTCAAAGAAAAATCAGGTGGTCCTGCAGCTGGCGACATGGTTACAGTAGTCTTCAGCAGGCAGTGCCCCCATGTAAAATAACGCATTGCCAAACGAAAGGAATCACGCATGGTTTGAAACGGAAACGGATTCTCCCTAATAGAAAGCAAAAGGAATTGTACAGTACTACTCCTACGAAAACCTATTAGTAATAAGTAACATACCATAACAAGGAAACCCGTAGCTGTTTCTCTGCATCCTGCACCTTTTAGCTACAGGACCTAATGGCTGATGCCTACTTCTAGCATATATATGGTTGTCTGTGCCTTGCTGTTTTCCAACCATTCATGCACGAGCAATTTAATGAAACCATGAGCTTTTGTCTTAGGGGTCTCTGTATTGCATATACACGGAATCTTCAATTTGTCTCAAATGCTCAGTGGTAAGTGGTAAAAAACAGCCATGCTGGCGGTTCTTATCAGTGTGATGGTATGCTAATTGTTTCTGATATAATTCTGCTCTAAAAGCCCTACACTATTTTTTTCTTGTGGATACGCCGTGCAGACAAATGCTGAGTTAAAAGGTGATAACTTTACACTAATTTAAGATTGTCTTGATCTCAAGTGCTGGCTCCTACAACATTGCATTTCACCAAGTGAAATGCTACGTTTCTACTCCTAACCCATTCTCTCTTTCTTAGTGTTTTTGTTATGCAGGTTGGAAGAAAAGAAGAAGATCCAGAGAAGATTTTAGTAATCAGATAGTTTGTAGGAAAATAGATATTTAGTTTTAGGTCATTTCTTGTAATTTCAGATATGGAGTGCTTGTCTTTAGTTTTTGTTTTGACTTTGTGAAACTTGCTACCTATTGATGAAACTATGTATATGTATGGATCAAACTTCCTACTATTGGTAACATGCGTTGGATATGTGTTGGATATATATGTGTTCACGACTATTGGTAATATGTTTTGGATATGCTATATCTGTGTTTGATTTTGTGAAAATGAATTGATATAAGAAAAAACAGAATTAAACTTGCTGCAGGCCTTTGCCGTCTGCCAGCTTTGCTGTCCGCTAGTAGACGGCAAAGTGCCCTTTGCCATAGCTCGTTCAGCCGGACGTTTTGCCGTCTGCTGGCTGATAGCAAAGGCTTTGCCGTTCGCAAGGCATGCCTTTGCTGCCCGCCATGGCGGACGACAAAGTAGCTGATTCCTGTAGTGCTAGTGGAAGCCAACCCGAGTATCAGGGGCTACTACCTATACACAGGCGCATCTTTGCAAATGAAACATAGCTGAAAACATTATGTCACAAACCTCGAAGCCCTTCAGTAGGCTTATGAAGGCTTCATTTAATCCGCTCTTCGCGGATGAAATCTTCTCAATCACTGTACCCATCAAGGTACGTTGTTCCCCCGAGATAGATACTTTCCGCAACATGTCCCGCAATATATCCGGAGTCTCCGGGTTTCCCGAAGCTGCTCCAGGAGCACAATCATCCTTTGAAGGAATCTGTTCACCCGTCTCCAGAATCACTGTCGGCTGCGAACCAGTCAGTCCGGGACCTCTGTTATCATCAGCCCCGGAATCCCAGATGGTCGGTGCACCACCTTCGGGTACTGCCTCTTCTGTCCCATGCGTAACTTGTTGGTCAAAAGGGACCCTCCGTAATGACACTTCAGAGTCATCCGCCTTGTTGGGCGAGGATGTTGGAGGAGGCGTCCCGCTCTCCATCATCTCTGGGAAGAGACTTGTAACACCCACAATTCGGCTATATCTCCCACGTGTCGAGGCACGACTTAGAGGCATAACCGCATGGTAGTTTAGTCACAAGTGGGGTAATCTTCACACAATCCCATGTACCAAATAAGAATGGGATAAAGAGTTGGCTTACAATCGCCACTTCACACAAACAACAAGTTAAACATACATCATCCAGAATACAATCAAGGTCCGACTATGGAACCAAAATAAAAGAAGACAACCCCAAATGCAAGATCCTCAATCGTCCCAACTGGGCTCCACTATTGATCAATAGGAAATGAAAAAAAACAACGATCAAGATCTTCATCGAGCTCCCACTTGAGCTGGGTTGCGTCACGTGCACTGGTATCATCGGCACCTGCAACTGTTTGGAAGTATCCGTGAGTCATGAGGACTCAGCAATCTTACACCCGCGAGATCAAGACTATTTAAGCTTATGGGTAGGATAGGGTAATGAGGTGGAGCTGCAACAAGCACTAAGCATATATGGTGGTTAACACACGCAAATGAGAGCGAGAAGAGAAGCAACGCAACGGTCGTGAAGTTAGAAGCGATCAAGAAGTGACCCTGAAACTACTTACGTTCAAGCATAACACAAGACCGTGTTCACTTCCCGGACTCCGCCGAAAAGAGCCCATCACGGCAACACACGCGGTTGATGCATTTTAATTAAGTCAAGTGTCAAGTTATCTACAACAGGATATTAACAAATTCCCATCTGCCACATAACCGCAGGCACGGCTTCGAAAGTTTAAACCCTGCAGGGGTGTCCCAACTTAGCCCATCACAAGCTCTCACGGTCAATGAAGGATATTCCTTCTCCCGGGAAGACCCGATCAGTCTCGGAATCCCGATTACAAGACATTTTGACAATGGTAAAACAAGACCAGCAAGACCACCCGCTGTGCCGACAAATCCCGATAGGAGCTGCACATATCTCGTTCTCAGGGCACACCGGATAAGCTAAGCGTACATGTACCAACATAACCCAAGTTGCCAAGGGATGGTCCCGCACGGTGCTCTAGTTTGGACCAACACTCAGAGGAGCACTGGCCCGGGGGTTTAAAATAAAGATGACCCTTGAGTCTGCAGAACCCAAGGGAAAAGGCTTAGGTGGCAAAAGTTAAAACCAAGGTTGGGCCTTGCTGGAGGAGTTTTATTCAAAGCGAGCTGTCAAGGGGTTCCCATAACACCCAACCGCGCAAGGAACGCAAAATCAAGGAACATAACACCGGTATGATGGAAACTAGGGTGGCAAGAGTGGAACAAAACACCAGGCATAAGGCTGAGCCTTCCACCCTTTACCAAGTATATAGATGCATTAATTAAAATAAGATATATTGTGATATCCCAACATATCCATGTTCAACATGGAACAAACTTCAACTTCACCTGCAACTAGCAACGCTATAAGAGGGGCTGAGCAAAAGCGGTAACATAGGCAAACAACGGTTTGCTAGGAAGGTGGGTTACAGGATTGACATGGCAATATGGGAGGCATGATATAGCAAGTGGTAGGTAGCGCGACATAGCAATAGAGCGATCAACTAGCAAGCAAAGATAGAAGTGATTTCTAGGGTATGGCCATCTTGCCTGAGATCCCGCAAGGAAGAAGAATGAGTCCATGAAGAAGACAAACGGACGTAGTCGAACGAATCCTCACAACTCCGAATCAAAAACCGAAGCTAACGAGAGAAGCAACCCGGAAAGAAGCAAGCAACAAAATAAACAACCAAGCATAAACATTGCATGATGCACAACCAAGTATGATGCATGTCCGGTTTAAAGAGGCATGGCATGGCAAAGTGCACAAACAATACTACAAATTAAGTGGAGCTCCATATGCAACGAGTTGCATATTGAAGAAAACACCACATTTAATTATTTGGTTCACTCCCGTTTATGTACCCAACAATATTAAATGTTATTAAACATGGCAAGAGGTGAAACACGAGTAAAATACACAGTTAGGCATTTTAAATGAGGCCTGAAACATCAAACAACAATTCCGGTAAATCCCCATATGCATTTAGCAATTTAATGCAAACAACAATTTTAAACATCTTAATGTTGTTAACATGATGTAGATGACATGTTCAAGTTTATGCAAATTTTATGAAAAAGTTGACATGAGCATATTATGAAACATTTGTCACCATGGTGGAAAGAAAGGGTGCCACGATGATGAATCCGAAAATGATGCCACGGCACCATATCGGTTCTGGTAGCTCACGGAGATACCGGTGCAAAAAGGGTAGTGTGGCGGGAGCGTGTCAAGCAAGTATGGTGGGGTGATCCCGGATGCCGGGTTCCCACGAGATGACGGCAAGGAAACAAGGAACGTACAAGGATCAATTCGGACATGGTGCAAACATATGGTGCATCTCATACAACACATGCATTCGTTCGCGAGCGTCATCTCAGAGTTATACCTTCGAAGCGTGCAAACGAGACGGTTCGGGTTCGGTGCAATGTAGAGGAAGTAGACGTTCTCGGGACGGTCGTAGTGGAAGTAGTGGTACACGATGTCGGTAATGGAAGTAGTGATACACATTTCGTAGAGGGACTTGACGAATCCGTGTCACTTGGGGTCTATGGTAGTCGTTCACGTTTCGAGGAGGAAGTAGAGGTTCTCGCGATCTCGGCGATGGTAGTGGTATATGTCATCGGTAGCTGAACTTGGCGATCCGGAGAGGGTACTTGCCGGACCCACAACACTGTAACCGTTCATGGCAGAGAACTTGATGTTCACGGGTCTTCCAAAAATGGCGTGGTACTTGGCGAAGTGCACGTCGACGGTAGTCAAACTTGACAGTTTTTGTTCATGGGTCTTCGGCGTCGGTAGTCGTTCTAGACGCCGGGTGTCGAGGTACTTGGCGTTCTTCGGATTCCGAAGAAGGCGGTAGAGGTACTTGACGCGTCCCAATGTAGTCGAACTTGACGAAAAACGGGTCTCCTCGGGGACTTGATGCATCCGAGTTCTTCGGGTTTGAAGTTGTACTTGGCGTTCGGAGTCCGGGTCTTGCCGGTCTTGACGGTCCGAAATGAAAAAAATGCAAGGACCCTAGGTGGCAGTAGCAAGGAAGCGATGGTAGTGGTCAGCGGTAGGAAGCAGGGAGCTCGAGCGCGAAGTGGGCGACTGGGCAGACGACGTGGGGATGGACGGGTGAGAGGCGAGGCAGAGCAGCGGGTCCTGGTGGCCGGCATCTCCAGATCTCACGGATGGGAGGCTGGTGCCTTGGGAGCTCGCAGGAGAAGGCGGGTCGAGCAGGTCCTGCGGCGGTGAGGGAGTCCTGGCTTGGCAGAGCCGGCCATCCATGGCGGGCCAAGGTTGCCGGCGCGGCGTCGAGGGAAGCAGAGGCAGACGAGGTACGAGATGATGGGGCAGCTTGTGCTCGCCGGCGTCGGAGGATGACGCTGCGGCGTAGCCGTGGCAGAGCAGTGACGGAGCTGGAGGGCGGCATCCATGGCACAGCGGCGACGCGAGAGGAAGGCGCGGGTAGGGAGGAGAGGCCGCGATGGAGAGACGCGGGAGTTGAGGAGATCGGGTGCAGACGCGATGACCTGCTCCTCTCTGCATGTGGTAGCGCAAGAGGAGGCCGAAGAGGAGAGGGTGGAGATGGGGATTGGGCGAAGGAGCTCCTCTCCCTCGGCTCGATGCGTGCGGTCGTGTGTGTGGCGGCGGTCGATGGAACAAGGGGAGGAAGAGAGATGGGGCGCTCGGTGCAGGCTAGGGTTAGAAGGGTTAGGTGGGCCGGCACGGGAGGCCCGGTCCAGTGGCTGCAGCTGGGCTTAAATGGGTTTCCCCCTCCGTTCTCTACTAACTTTTTAAATATACTCTCCAAGGAGAAAAAAATAGCAAGAAAAGCCCAGGGAGATAGGACATGAGTATGAGAGATATGAAAATATCCCCATGACCCTGGAATTATGCAGGACTTTAATAAATTAACTTGGCAATTTTAATCGATAGAAAATAATAATAATTCAAGTTTGAATTTAATTCAAACTTGAACCATTTTTGAACCCAACCAAATCAACTCAGAAAATATGAGATTAGGCCGAGAGGTAAGTGGCATTGTCCAAAAATTATAGGAAAAGAATGAACATTAAATTGGTGCAGGAAATAGAATACCACAATTTAAATGGATTAACGAAGAAGGAGAAGAAGATGATCAAACATGGTTGTGGGTGTAGAAGAAGATGAAGTTGAGAAAGAGACAATGCAGGGGTTGATGCACTGTGTAAATATACTCCGGTTTAGGCAAGAGGGAAAATGAAGAACAAGGTTGGTCTCCGAACGGTCAACAAAAGCAAGGGGGGATGCGGCATCTACGAGCGGATGCAAGTTTTAAAAACAATGATGGCAACGAGTGCCGATGCAATGCAAATGATGACATGATGAATGCAAACAAATAAATAAATAAATAACATAGCTGACACGCAAGACATGGAAGGCATCTGGAGCATCGGTCTCAGGGCGTCACAACACTCCACCACTACGAGAGGATCTCCTCCCGAGATCTAGGATGGCACCGGAGAGAAATGAAAGAGGAAGAGAAGAGGTACAACTAAGTTGCTTCTTTGACAAACGAGTGAAACCATGAACCTTGGGAGGTTGAACAAATTGAAAGAAAGAATACAATGAAGATGAACAAAGTTGAAAACAATCCGTTAGAAAAGAGGAACAAGGAACATTACGGGAACCTTGTAGGTTGAAATACATAAGAAAAGGGTTACAAAGGACAAAAGTACATGCAAGCACTCCGGTTGAAACAAGATGGAGAAGGAATAAGAATGATATAATTTTGATAGCACTCCGACTGTAAATGGAAAGAATTCAACATGAACTTGACAAGATGAGAGGATACTTGATGAGATCAACAACACACTGCCTCCGGAACTATTGAAAGAATATCACAAGGGGTAAGAAAGATTTTAGACAACACTCCGGTTGAGAAGGGAGGCAAAACTTAACAGAATGGGAAGAACTTGAGAAGAGGACACGACACTCCGATTAAAAGGATAAGCACGAGAAAAACACAATCCTCAAATCGAGATGATGAGTGACGAGAACAACATCACAATGCCTCCAGAAGAAAGAATAGAAAAATAGATCATTGGAATAACATAATGGAGAAGAAAATGCCAAACTTCTACCACAAATGACCTTGGAAAGCACCCTTGCAAAGAAGGATTGAATGGAGTTGTTGAAAATTAAACAACAAAAGAATAAGGTTGTTGTGGGCTTATGGAAAACGTCTCAAAATTATGAGGTGAAATTCTTCCACTAACGGAACCAATAGATTGGATTGATATCAACAAGGAGACGAGAAACTTATTTCACGGGAGGATAAATGAAGAACTTGGGTCATTTATCAGCACCATAAATAGCAATAATCCTTAGGGAAAGCTTTAGGTGAAATATAACCCAAGATAACTCCAATGAAGAGATTGATGGGTTGCAAAGGATCTCATGAACGAATTGAAAATGATGGGTTTAAAATATCTCATTCTTAACAACTTGCGAATCATGAAACACAAAAGAAATTGTCAAGAATGACATAACACCACCTCAAAAGATAAGGTAGAAAGAATTGCAGTTCGAAATGCAAGATGAAGAATGCTTGACCTCATCAAAACAAAACATGTGTTGAGCACCATGTTTATTTTAGAGTATAGCTAGGCGGATCTTAACTCCGAGAGAAATCTTGAAGAACAAATGAAGAAATGGATGGAATCCTTGACGAATCACCAAGTAGCCTCCATGAAGAACTCCGGTAATCAAAGGAATGATCACAAAGAAGTGAAGGATGAAAAGAATAAGATTGAAGCCTTGCAATGATTAGATGGAGCATCGCAATGACATAACCGAGAAAAACTTGGCACTCCGGAAAGAAAGATGAACAACTGAAATCAAGAATTCTGATGAACCTCCGGAATAAGGAATTAATCACTTGGACGAAACAAGAATAAGAATTAATTTATGCTTATCCTTCATCAATTAAATTGATGACAAGCAACGGATTTGGCATACTACTCATTCTCATTGGAAATGATAAATGAGAGATAAAGCGTAAACTTGGGAAGGTCTTGATGGAACCGCCTGTGGGATTTGGAAACAACGAATGAATTAATAAGATACCCAGAGAAGAGTAATCCTGAATGGACCACCGTAAGAATTGAAAATGGAAGTAGCAAGGGCACAATTCAGAAGAATTGGAAAATGAATGATGATACTTGAGGGAACTTAGATACATGAGAACGAAGAGATCATGAGCTGATTAGAGAATACTTGAACGATGCACCGATATGATTTGGAGAACGAGAGCTAAAAGCTGAGAATGAATAAACCCGAAATGATGGCCTTCGGAGAATCAAAATGAAAAGACTCCTGAATTGCTCCGGAAGGGTGAAAAGAATTCTCGCAATCAAAAACAATTATGCGAGGATGGCATCAAGCTAGAACCATGAATCTTCAAGAGAACAGATATAATTGAAGAGAAACTCTTCTTCGGTCTTCAAATCCGAGAATGATGACGAGAAACACCATCAAGAATTGTTTAGACACTCCGGGAGAATAAAAAGCGAAGAGGTTGAGCCAACGATGAAAAGAATTGACAGATCTTGGAGAAATACATATGACTGTTGATAATTCATTCTTACGTCAAACTTGGATAAGAATTTGAGAGTAACTCCGAGAAAATAGAAGAGTCAGGTAAGATCCTGGGAAAACACCTGTGGGTTAGGGCCCACTCAAAATATACACCGTTGAATGATTACTTGCAAGGGATATTGCACCGGTAAGAATTAGATGGCTTGAATGAGATAACAACCTCAAAGAACTTGAGCGAATTGAGAATGGAAACTTGGATCTTCTGAGATATCTTCAGCACTCCGTAACAATTGAATAGCGAGAAGTGGATGATTAAGAGGTGCACCGGCATGAGAAAATGTTTGAAACAAGGAAAAAAAATATGATCGACAAAGCTTGAATTTAATCCACCGGAGAAAAAAAATGAAGAATCATAAACTTGAAGCTCCGTTAGTATCTTCGTGAGAATTACCGGATAAGAACATTGACGGAAAAGAATGGAGAGACTTCCCATCAATAAGATGGATATTTGATTAAGAAATCTAAGTCCTCAAAGAAAAAGGGGTGGGGGGGGGAACAAAGGCAACTTGGAGACGGATGAAACAAACACCGTTGACGAAAACTGATATTGGATCTTACGAATGGGAAAAATGATAGGATCATCTTGAAGAGAATCACACCAGTTGGAAAGAATTGACATGACAACCTCGATGATCAAGAAGGATTAGTATTCACATCAGAACATGAGAACACCGCTTAGAAAAGGTATGGAATCAACACTTGACATTGAAGAAACTCGAATACCACAAACCAAAACAAAACAAAGGATTGGCTTGGAAAATAAGCCGAAAACAAACATGTGATAGATCCCATATCGTATCATGTGTCTGTTGGAAAGATATCCTAGGAGCTACTTGAATTCCCACTTATAAACTCCCGAAACTTTCTGGTTATGCAATCATGTGTTGGGGATACAGGGGAAGCATAATATCTCACCCAAACTAACAATTCCTACATCCAGCTGTATCCATCCTTCAACACATAACCAAGGAACCTTCGGAAATCGTGTACCTCAACTTTCGAAAAGCATCCATTATACGAGTTATGGCAATACTCCCGAACCCCCGCCCTAGTACTGGGTGGCATCGAGGTTATCTCACCAACAATTGCATAAAAGAGATTTTCAATGTTGGTGAACTCAGGTATTCCAGAACTACAACGATAAAATTGTGACGACAACACCTCGGAGCTCAACTCCTCGGGATACTGCCACAACCCCTAAATGTCAGGAGGCACCAAGAACAATGTTATCGTCACAAGACTACCGGAACGATTCCAAGATACCCGCGTGATCCTAAAATCTTTTAGTGAAATTTGAGGAGAGGAGAGTCAAAACTTCTACGTTAGGAGGCCTCACCAGAGCGACGAAGGGACAGGGGAGTAAAAAGAATCCTACTCTCCGATATATACAATCCTAAGACTCAAAACATTTGTTCTAGACTCAACAACGTCAGCGATTCGATCAAGCAGGGGGCTCCTAAGTCGGGGATGGCTCTGATTACCAACTTGTAACACCCACAATGCGGCTATATCTCCCATGTGTCGAGGCATTACTTAGAGGCATAACCACATGGTGGTTTAGTCGCAAGTGGGGTAATCTTCACACAATCCCATGTACTAAATAAGAATGGGATAAAGAGTTGGTGTAGGATCGAAAGTATGTCTAGAGGGGGGTGATTAGACTACTTGACCAAATAAAAATCTAGCCTTTTCCCAATTTTAGTTCTTGGCAGATTTTAGCAACTTTTGACAAGTCAAGCAATCTTAACAAAATTCAAGCAAGCATGCAAAGAGTATATGAGCAACGGAAAGTAAAGCATGAAACTTGCAAGAAAGTAAAGGGAAGGGTTTGGAGGATTCAAACGCAATTGGAGACACAGATGTTTTTGTCGTGGTTCCGATAGGTGGTGCTATCATAGATCCACATTGATGGAGACTTCAACCCACGAAGGGTAACAGTTGCGCGAGTCCACGGAGGGCTCCACCCATGAAGGGTCCATGAAGAAGCAACCTTGTCTATCCCACCATGGTCATCGCCCACGAAGGACTTGCCTCACTAGCGGTAGATCTTCACGAAGTAGGCGACCTCCTTTCCCTTACAAACTCCTTGGTTCAACTCCACAATCTTGTCGGAGGCTCCCAAGTGACACCTAGCCAATCTAGGAGACACCACTCTCCAAGAAGTAACAAATGGTGTGTTGATGATGAACTCCTTGCTCTTGTGCTTCAAATAATAGTCCCCCCAACACTCAACTCTCTCTCACAGGATTTGGATTTGGTGGAAAGAAGATTTGAGTGGAAAGAAACTTGGGGAAGGCTAGATATCAAGATTCATATGGTAGGAATGGAATATCTTGGTCTCAACACAAGTGTAGGTGGTTCTCTCTCAGAAAAAGTAAGTTCGAAGTGTAGGTTCGTTCTGATGGCTCTCCCCATGAATGAAGAGGTGGTGGAGGGGTATATATAGCCTCCACACAAAATCTAACCGTTACACATAACTTCCCAAACTCGATGGGACCGAATGGTTAAACTCGGTCGGACCGATTTAGCAAAGCTAGTGACCGTTAGGGTTTTCGGTGGGACTGACATGCAACTCGGTAGGACCGATATGATTAGGGTTAAGGCATAACATAATCTCGATGAGACCGATTACACAAACTCGGTGAGACCGATTTTGGTAATAAGCTAACCAGAGAGTTGGTCAGGTAAACTCGGTGGGACCGATCGCTCATTTCGGTGAGACCGAAACGTTACGAAGGGAAAACAGAGAGTTTACATTGCAATCTCGGTGGGATCGATCGCCCATCTCGGTGAGACCGAAATGTTACGAAGGGAAATAGAGAGATTACAACCCCATCTCGGTGAGACTGTCAGGACCCCGATTCCAAGTCACATCGATCTAGCCGGTAACACCTCATATCACATTGCGGCCTCACGCACGGTATTCCCACGGGTGTCGCCTTACCATGGCCCGGGACCGTTTGCGCCTTTTGGCTCACGTATATCATAGTGTCGCTAGCATCCATATGACAGAGAACCCGGGCCGACATGGCTAGTCGTGAACCCAGAGCAGCACAGACCTATGGAGACAGGCATACGTGAATCACATCGAGCATGTCGGTCATCAGCGTGTGAATCCGGGCTGTAGCACTGGGCTAACAGGACTCCGGGGAACCCGGGCTGTAGCAGGCTAGGCAGGACTCCGGAGGTCACCGCGTGACATTTCCCCGAAGGGACAGACATAGGAGCGAAGTGAAACACATGCCGGCCAGTCAAGTGTCCTGAGCAGTAGTGCTGGGCTAGCAGGACTCCGGTGAATCGGGCTGTAGCGGACTACCATGGCTCGAGGAACACTAGACTACATTTCCCCATAAGAAAGGCTGCCAAGGATAAACAACTAGATTGTTGGAACCCACACATACCAAGCATTTCAATCATACACACAATATGCTCGATATGTGTAAATACAACATGGCATCACAACAAAACTCTACAAAAGGCTCCAGAGACCCATACATAACATGTTCATACAGGCAGGGGTCACATAACCCGACACTCAAGTCATACAAGCATACAAGCACATGCGGAAGCAAATAGTCTGAGTACAGACACTAGGAAGAAAGAAGGCTCCTCGAAGCCTGACTATCTACGTAGGGCCCTCCATGGCCAGGATCACCAACTGGGTGGCTAGTCACTCGTCGACATCAAGGTCTACGTAGAACCCATCGGAGGGGGCGGTGTTGTCGTCTGAAAACAGTAATTAAACAAACATGAGTACAAAGGTACTCAACAAGTCTTACATCAGAACCTACTATACATGCTCATTCTCAAGAAGGTGGTGGAGTTATTGCAGCAAGCCAGCTTTGACTCTTGGCTAAGCTATCCTACGGGACACCACTAGTAAAATAGTTTTCGCACACAAGTCCACTACTCACCAACACAATACTCCACCGGGGATCCTCCATCGTCATCCCACGAGAGGGCCATCCTCGGTACTCACACTTATCTTGAGTCTTTTAGTAGTATCCATTAACATGTCTATGAACTGTATAGGCAACCAAGTAGTCCTTTACCGCGGACGCGGCTATTCAAATAGTTTTATACCTTGCAGGGGTGTACTTCATCACACATGTTTCCACCACTTAGCGTCTGCACACGACATGTGCTCGGCAGACTTCAAGCGAAAACCGACGTGGGTGTAGACCACAACCTGACTAACCACACAAGTCTCTAGTCCAGGTTTATCGCCTATTCAGGTTCCATCCGCAAGGAAATTCGTCCGGGGTGTCCTCAACGGCCCCAAACGATGTGTACAGGGTCCCGAGATGCCAAACGGGCGCCCGGCGTACCCGGCCACAGTGTATCTCCGCATCATAGCCCACCCCTAGGGTCAGCGCTACGCACAGCCGCCAACACATAACCTACAAACACCAGAAACTAGTTGCAACTCCTGGACAGAGGGCGAGAGGGGTCAGTAAGTTGAGCGGGGTCATATTTCAGGGCCCAATGTGTGGTAGTAGTTGAATCTTGAATCACGCATGCAGATCCCAGTTCCTACGGACGACCTCAATGAAACAACCCACCATGTACTCCTACATGGCCTCTCATCGATACCTTTACCAAAACATGTTCAACACATCCCTCACATTACCGACATAATCATTTCACTCTAGCCTATCACCCAGATGAACCAGACCTGACACAACTCTAAGCATAGCAGGCATAGCAAGGTAGGAATCACATACATGGCTCAATCAACTCCTACACATGCTAGTGGGTTTCATCTAGTTACTGTGGCAATGACAGGTCATGCAGAGGATAAGGGTTCAACTACCGTAGCACACAGCAGTTTGAATCGCGTTGTCTTAATGCAGTAAACAAGAGCAGAAGCGAGAACATGGGTTTGTATCGGAATGATCAATGGGTTGCTTGCCTGATGTAGTGGTAGTAGGGTAGTGCCCTTCAGACGGATATTCGGGGTTATCCTCGGAGGCAGAACCTACCACGAAGGACACACAACACATAATCAACACATGACAATATGCAACAATATGATGCATGCTATGACATGGCAAAATGATGTGTCCTGCCTAATGCAATGTGAAACAAGTTGAAAAGGGTCCATTTGAATCAAAGATTCAAATGAAGGTTAAAGTTCTTATGCATAAAAAGTGTATTAGCTTGTTTCACCTAAACAGCAAGGTTAAAATGGTTTGTCATGCATGAAACCATTACAGATGGATAGATTGAATTTTTCTGATCATTTTCATATATAATTTGTTTAATTTGGAGCTATGGTTGTTTTTCTATGAATTTTAGAAGTTTTGGCTATTTCTAGAATTTCCTATTAAAGAATAAATCCAGAAAAGGATTTACTGCGTCAGCCTGGCGTCAGTGTGACGTCAGCGGTCAACTAAGACGGTCTAGGTCAACCCTGACCTGTGGGTTCCGTCTGTCAGTGTCAACTAACTAACTAAGTTTAGTTAGTGTTGAACTAATACTAACCTAGTTTAATTAGTGGCTTGGGGCCCACACGTCAGTGAGTCAGGGGAAAGTCAAACTGGGGTCAACCCGGGTCAAACTCGCCGGAGTTGACCCGGGGCTCGTCGTCGGCAAGGCCAGGGACGGCGGAGGGGTGCGGGTTTCTTCCTCCGGTGACCAAATGGCCGACGGAGGGCATCTACGTGACGCAGGCACTCGTCCGTGTCGAGTGGTGTAGTTGGTTGGGCCTGGGGTGGCCGGAGTCGTCGCCGGCGTCGACCTTGGTGGTCGCCGGGGCTCGGGTGAGGTCGGGGTCGTAGTTGTGAGGGTCGTGGTGGCTCATGCGGGGCACATAGGTGCTCTACGCTGCATGGGGAGGAATCTGGGCACGACGGCCGGACCATTAGATGGCTGGAGACTCGTCGTCGGCGAGCACAGGCGGCGGTGCATGCGGGCGAACTGGAGGCGGCGCGTACGGTGCACGAGAGCTAGAACGGAGAGGGGGAGAAGGGTCAGTGGCTCACTGCGGTTGCAAGGGAGCAAACGGCGAGCTCGGGGAAGAGCTGGAGCGAGCGGGGCAGCGAGGGGGATCTCCGGCGATGGTGGATCGGGACGAGCTCGGTGCAGTGTCTCCGGGGCGAGCGAGTGCTCGGGGATGGGTCGAGGCGAAGCAGTGGACGACGGTGGAACTTTTTGGCACGACGAGGCAACGAGTGGACGGCGGTGGCTGCGGGTTTCACGACGGCGCGGGCGCGGCTGCGTCGGCCATGGCGTCGAGGGAGCGAGGGAGAGAAGCAGGGGAGAGTGGAGCGGTCGAGGGGTCCAAGGGGTCTGTGTGGCACTCGTAGACGGCGTCCTGGGCGTCGGCAGAAGTAGGAGGTGGCCGGCGTGTGGCTGCAGGCGCCGGCCACGCGCCTCTCGTCCTCCTGGCGAGAGGAGGAGGATGACTGGCGGTAGCCAGTGGGCTGGGCCGAGCTGGGCCAGGCTAGGGCGACAGGTAAGTTCCTTTCTCTCGCCTTTTCTGTTTTTTATTTATTCTATTATTTCTGTAACTTCAGGGCTTTATTAAAAATGCCAGGGCATTTCCAAAAATCATAAAATTAATCATGGCTACTGCTTAGAATATATCCAACAACAAACATTTTAGTTTATGATTATTTGAGCATTTAAAATATTTTATAGCATTTAAATGCCCAAATGCAAATACTATAAGAATTAATCCAATGACCTTAAGATGTCCTAGAAAAATGTGCACCATTTTCGTCAAAGGTTTTAACCCAAAACAAAAAGGGTGGGCTTTCTAGAAGGGCATTTCAGGTTCATTGAAAAAGTTTTTAGTAAACCCTAGTTGTTCCAGGGGGGGTGCTAGGGGTTCTGTCATCCCCATTTCAGATTTCTGGGAATTTTAAACATGATGCAACACTCTAATTCTTGAACTAGCTAGGGTGTGACAACTCACGCCCACTCAAAAGAATCTCGTCCCGAGATTTAGGATCCGTTGGGAAGAAGGTGGGGTACTCGAGTCGAAGACGATCCTCCCTTCCCCAAGTGGCTTATTTTTCAGAGTGGTGTGACCATTGAACCTTGAGAAACTTGATGTTATGGCATCGAGTGGTACGCTCGGCTTGATCAAGGATATGAACGGGATATTCCCGATATGAAAGATTATCTTGTAGATCAAGCGTTTCGTGGTCCACTCCACGGATAGGATCCGCGAAGCAACGCCTGAGTTGAGAAACGTGGAAGACATCATGCACTCTGGAAAGATGTGGAGGTATTTCCAATTGGTAGGCAACTTCTCCTCGTTTGGCAAGAATGCGAAAGGGTCCAATGTAACGAGGAGCCAATTTGCCTTTGATACTGAAACGATGGGTTCCCTTTAACGGAGTAACCCGAAGGTAATCCTTCTCGCCGACTTCATAAGTCATGAGCTTATGTTTACGATCATATTGGATCTTTTGACGAGATTGGGCTGTTTTCAATTTCTCATGAATAACGCGAACCTGCTCCTCTGCTTCCTGAATCATATCCGGGCCAAAGAGTTGTCTTTCCCTGGTTTCTGACCAGTTAAGAGGCGTTTGACATTTTCATCCATAGAGAACTTTGAAAGGAGCTTTGCCCAAGCTAGCTTGATAACTATTGTTATAAGCAAACTCCGCGAATGGAAGGCATTTCTCCCAACCCATTCCGAATGAGATGACAGAATCTCAGAGCATATCTTCCAGAATTTGATTGACTCGCTCTACTTGACCACTTGATTGAGGATGGAAGGCGGTGCTAAAAGAGAGACGAGGTGCCATAGCATTTTGGAAACTTTCCCAAAATCGAGAGGTGAAGAGACTCCCACGGTCTGAATTAATTTCCAATGGAACACCATGAAGAGACACTATTCGGGAGATGTATAAGTCAGCTAGCTGGCTAGCGGTGATACTCTCACGAACAGGTAGGAAATGGGCTACTTTGGAAAGACGGTAGATCACGACGAAGATGGCATTATTCCCTCTCTTGGTCCTGGGAAACCCAGTAATGAAATCCATACTAATTTTATCCCATTTCCACTCAGGAATAGCTAAAGGTTGAAGGGTGCCAGCAGGCCGTTGGTGCTCTGCTTTAACATGACGACAGACGTCGCAACTAGCAACGTATTGAGCAATTTCTCTCTTCAGCCTAGTCCACCAAAACCTCTGGCGTAGGTCTTGATACATTTTAGTACTACCGGGATGAATGGTGAGAGGGGATTCATGAGCTTCCTTAAGAATCAACTGGCGTAGATGTTGTTTCTTGGGAACCACCAAGCGGTTCTCGAAGAAGACAAGACCTCGCTCATCCATGGAAAAACATTTAGCAACTCCGCTAGCAATGTTTTCCTTAATCCGGAATATGCCCTTATCACGCTTCTGGGCAGCTATATTTCAGATTTCTGGGAATTTTAAACATGATGCAACACTCTAATGCTTGAACTAGCTAGGGTGTGACAACTCACCCCCACTCAAAAGAATCTCGTCCCGAGATTTAGGATCCGTTGGGAAGAAGGTGGGGTACTCGAGTTGAAGACGATCCTCCCTTTCCCAAGTGGCTTATTTTTCAGAGTGGTGTGACCATTGAACCTTGAGAAACTTGATGTTATGGCGTCGAGTGGTATGCTCGGCTTGATCAAGGATACGAATGGGATATTCCCGATATGAAAGATTATCTTGTAGATCAAGCATTTCATGGTCCACTCCACGGATAGGATCCGCGAAGCAACGCCTGAGTTGAGAAACGTGGAAGACATCATGAACTCTGGAAAGATGTGGAGGTATTTCCAATTGGTAGGCAACTTCTCCTCGTTTGGCAAGAATGCGAAAGGGTCCAATGTAACGAGGAGCCAATTTGCCTTTGATACCGAAACGATGGGTTCCCTTTAACGGAGTAACCCGAAGGTAATCTTTCTCGCCGACTTCATAAGTCATGAGCTTATGTTTACGATCATATTGGATCTTTTGACGAGATTGGGCTGTTTTCAATTTCTCATGAATAACGCGAACCGGCTCCTCTGCTTCCTGAATCATATCCGGGCCAAAGAGTTGTCTTTCCCTGGTTTCTGACCAGTTAAGAGGCATTTGACATTTTCGTCCATAGAGAACTTTGAAAGGACCTTTGCCCAAGCTAGCTTGATAACTATTGTTATAAGCAAACTCCGCGAATGGAAGGCATTTCTCCCAACCCATTCTGAATGAGATGACAGAATCTCAGAGCATATCTTCCAGAATTTGATTGACTCGCTCTACTTGACCACTTGATTGAGGATGGAAGGCGGTGCTAAAAGAGAGACGAGTGCCCATAGCATTTTGGAAACTTTCCCAAAATCGAGAGGTGAAGAGACTCCCACGGTCTGAGTTAATTTCCAATGGAACACCATGAAGAGACACTATTCGGGAGATGTATAAGTCAGCTAGCTGGCTAGCGGTGATACTCTCACGAACAGGTAGGAAATGGGCTACTATGGGAAGACGGTAGATCACGACGAAGATGGCATTATTCCCTCTCTTGGTCCTGGGAAACCCAGTAATGAAATCCATACTAATTTTATCCTATTTCCACTCAGGAATAGCTAAAGGTTGAAGGGTGCCAGCAGGCCGTTGGTGCTCTTGTTTAACACGACGACAGATGTCGCAACTAGCAATGTATTGAGCAATTTCTCTCTTCATCCTAGTCCACCAAAACCTCTGTCGTAGGTCTTGATACATTTTAGTACTACCGAGATGAATGGTGAGAGGGGATTCATGAGCTTCCTTAAGAATCAACTGGCGTAGATGTTGTTTCTTGGGAACCACCAAGCGGTTCTCGAAGAAGACAACACCTCGCTCATCCATGGAAAAACATTTAGCAACTCCGCTAGCAATGTTTTCCTTAATCCAGAATATGCCCTTATCACGCTTCTGGGCAGCTATGATTTGATCCATAAGGTTAGGCTTCGCCACCAGGGTGGATAGAAATCCTCGAGGAACAATGTGAAGATTAAGCTTACGAAATTCCTCATGGAGAAGTGGTTGACTTTGTTGTAACATCAGGTTGTTACAATAGGACTTACGACTTAGTGCATCAGCCATGACATTGGCTTTGCCCGGGGTGTAAGTTATTCCTAAGTCGTAATCCGAGATCAACTCGACCCAACATCTTTGCCTGAGATTCAAATCCGGTTGGGTGAAGCTATATTTCAAACTTTGGTGATCGGTGAAGATCTCGCAACGATTACCGAGGAGGTAATGTCACCAAGTTTTGAGTGCATGGACTACAGCTGCAAGCTCTAGATCATGTGTGGGATAGTTTTCCTCATGTGGGTATAATTGCCATGAAGCATAGGCAATTACCTGACGATCTTGCATGAGTATGCAACCTAGTCCTTGTCGCGAGGCGTCGCAATAGATAATAAAGTCCTTGGAGAAATCTGGTGGTACCAGTACGGGAGCAGATGTCAGGCGTCTTTTCAGTTCCTGAAAGCTAAACTCGCACTGTGGAGTCCACTCGAACTTTTTATCTTTCTTGAGGAGTTCAGTTAGAGGTTTAGCAACCTTGGAGAAATTCTCGACGAAGCGGCAGCAATAGCTCGCTAAGCCAAGGAAGCTCCGAACTTGCTTGACCGTCTCAGGTGGAGTCCAATCAAGGACGGCTTGAACTCGCTCAGAATTGACAGCAATACCCTTACCAGAGATTACATGGCCTAGATAGGTCACTTTTGGCAACCAAAATTCACACTTGGAGAATTTGGCATAAAGACGATGCTCTCGAAGTTTCGTCAATACCAGCCTTAGATGTTCGGCATGTTCCTCTTCATTCTTGGAGTAGATGAGTATGTCATCGAGGTATACTATGACGAATTTATCCAAATACTCCATGAAGACCGAGTTCATTAACCGAGAGAAGGTGGCTGGGGCATTGGTTAAACCGAAGGACATAACGGTGTACTCGTATTGGCCATAACGAGTAACAAAGGCCGTTTTGGGAATGTCCCTGTTTCTGATTTTGATTTGATGGTAGCCCAACCTCAAATCCATCTTGGAAAAGACTGAGGATCCAACGAGCTGATCTTACAGATCGTTGATCCTGGGAAGCAGATACTTGTTCTTGATGGTGACCAAGTTGACAGGTCGGTAATCTACAACCATCCGATCCGTTCCATCCTTCTTCTTGACGAAGAGGACAGGGCAAGTCCAAGGAGAGGAACTAGGACAGATGAAACCCTTTTTCAAGGACTCATCGAGTTGGTTCTTAAGCTCGGCTAGTTCTAAGGGTGCCATCTTATAGGGTCTTCTAGAAATTGGAACGGTTCCTGGAACAAGGTCTATCACAAACTCGACATCCCTATCAGGTGGAACACCTGGCAGTTCTTCTAGAAAGACATCCGGAAAGTCCCGGACTACCAGAATATCTTCAAGGTCTGGAAGTGGGTTGGCATTTAGGGAGTAAAGCTGGAGCTTGGCCACTCGAGTTAAGACATTGACTGTCTTGCCCGATGGGTGAGTAAGTCGAACGGTTCTAGTGGCACAATCAATCTTAGCATAATGAGCTGACATCCAGTCCATACCCAAGATGATGTTTATGTCCGAGGACTTGAGAGCTATTAAGGATGCAAGGAAGACAAGTCTATCGACAAGAATTTTGTTCCCATGGATTACTCTAGAAGTTTGCCATCTAGAGCGAGGGGTTTGAATTTCCATGGTAGCGGGCATGTCACAGAATGTCGTGTTATGCAATCGAGCATAGTTCTCGGATATGAATGAATGAGATGCTCCAGTATCGAAAAGAATAGATGCCGGATGGCAATTAACAAGGAGCGTACCAAGGACGACGTTAGGATCCTCATGAGCCTCCTCGGCTGAAACATAGTTGACATGGCCACATGTAGTGGTGACTGGCTTTGCTTAGAATGTCTTTCGCGCTGGCTTACCACGGCCAACAAACTTTCCAGACTGATTGGGGTTGTTGTTCTGGGGACACTCTCGGCTATAATGACCCGGCTCTCCACACTTGAAACATGTCACAACATTGGGGCATGGAGCAGCATTAGCAGTGGGGCTACCATAGGGCTTGGGCGGTGCAAACTGCTGGTTGGGACGAGGCGCCTCAAAGGATGGCCTCGGAATGAACCTGGGTGGCAGTGCCGTGCTTGGAATCCACACCCGGCGCTTCTGAGATGCAGAGCCGGATGAAGAGCCAAAATCACGGGAGTGCTTGCGTGAAGCGTCATAGTCAGACTGGCCTGTCTCAGCACTGATGGCTTTATTGACCAACTTCTGAAAGGAGGTGCACTCGTGCAGACGAAGATCACGGCGAAGCTTAGGGCTAAGTCCCTTGCGGAACCTTGCCTGCTTCTTAGCGTCGGTAGATACTTCTTTAGGAGCATAACGTGCTAGATTCCCAAATTCATGACTATATGCATCCATAGTCAGTCTTCCTTGGGTGAAATTGCAGAACTCTTCCCTCTTGCGATCTATGAGACCTTCCGGGATGTGATGCTCACGGAAAGCCTTATTGAATTCAGCCTAAGTAGTGATTTGGCCGACCGGGCGCATAGCTTCAAAATTTTCCCACCAAAGGCTAGCAGGGCCTTTGAGGTGATAGGCAGCATAAGTAACCTTATCAGCTTCGGCTACGTTGGCAGACCGTAGCTTGTGGGTGATGCTGCGAAGCTAGTCATCCGCGTCGAGGGGCTCGACAGGATGGTTAAACTTTGGTGGGTACAACTTGATGAAGTCATTGATTGACACCAAGTCATTTCGCTGATGGCATGCAGTGTTCTGCTCAATCCGCTCCAGCAAGCGGTTAGTCTCACGCTTGTTTCTTTCCGCCTCCAGCATCACTTCGGCCAGAGAAGGTGGGTGAGGCAGATTTTCACCCCTAACTGCACTGGCTTCCCCCTGCTCTAGGGCAGCAGGGTTGCTGCGGGTGTTGACCATCCTAGGAGAAAACAAGACAACGGTTTAGATAAGGATGGCACAACTTAGCAAGGAAGTGCATAATGTAATGGATAACACTGAATGCAGAGATGTTCTTCCGTATGTCATGGTAATATAGAACTGCCATATATATACCAACGGTCATACACACCATACATAGTTTAGTACAAGCCCAGGCTACAATACAACTATGATGAAAGACGTTACATCTCATCGGAGGCATTCCAAGCTCCTATACATTATTTGTCTACACCTCCAAAATTGATTACACACTAAGTCATATTCCACAAGTCACGCAGGACAATGGAGATACAACTATTACAATACTAGTGATACTACTACTAACTCAGACAGCTCCGTAGTAGTCCTCATAGAAGTCACCTCCATAGCCTGGAAGTTCAACGTGATCATCCGGGAACAGACGGTCCTGAGGAGCCTGTGGACCAAAGGGGGTAGGATGAGGTCTTGGACCAACAAACGGTGGCCTGCGGGGACCACGGGGTGGGGTGATGCCTCCCACATCACGCCAATCCACCATGTCTGGCAGAGAAGATCTCACAGGATACAGATCCCTTGTATCCATACATCCAGCTTGCACCGCAGGTGCAAACCGAGTCAAAGTGGCCCAATGATCAGCAGGGGTGTTGAAAAGCTCCAGTCTCAAGGCCCGATTCTCTCGGTCCTTATCCTCGAGCATCTCGGCAGTGGTACGAGTTAGTGAGTCCTCCTGAGTGGAGTCAGCATAGATAGCCTGGAGATACCCTTGCGCTCCCGGGAGTGAAGCTGGCATATAACAAAAGTCGGTGTTCCGAAGCAGGACAGTCCGGACTCGCATGATGGTCATCATGGAATAGGCAGCATCCTGCACAGCCATCTCAACAGTAACCCCGAGTCCATAGGAACAGTGGAGGGGCTCGGTAGATCCAGGATAAGAAGGAAATATCCTGATGGTGCAGAAATATTGGCTTTGATTAAAGTCTCGGAATTGCTCTTCGACAGTGTATTCGGGATACCAACGGTAACCCGTCTCGATCATTACCTGGACTAACATAGCAGTATGACCGGGCACATCGAGGCACCGGGTCAGGCGAACCACTTGGTTTTGAGCACGAGTGGCCATCTAAAAGCAGAACCACAATGCAAAGACATTAGAATTTCTAGGGAAAATTGGACAGCATAACAGCTGTAAATGCTCAGAAAAAGATTTTAGACATCCACAACAGTTTGCAACACCACTCAACAACATCATATCAAGGTTCTGATTCAACTGGCAACATACTAAAAGTAGTAGAAACTGTACTGAGGCTTGTAACAACAATCCTATAAGCTACTATGGATTAGTAACACGTGAACCTGACAGAAGAAGAGAGCCTAGTCCTTAACCCACGTTGAATGAGAAGAGAATGACTCAGATCAGAGGGCATAAGGTAAAGGAGTAAAAAGAGCCTTACATTCCCTCCCACAATCAATTCCCCTACATATAACTAAAGCATTTCTAGACTTGACATCGACCAGTTTGGCTCAATGAACCTACAGGCAGTCCGGCTCTGATGCCAACGCTGTCAGGACCCCGATTCCAAGTCACATCGATCTAGCCGGTAACACCTCATATCACATTGCGGCCTCACGCACGGTATTCCCACGGGTGTCGTCTTACCATGGCCCGGGACCGTTTGCGCCTTTTGGCTCACGTATATGATAGTGTCGCTAGCATCCATATGACAGAGAACCCGGGCCGACATGGCTAGTCGTGAACCCAAAGCAGCACAGACCTATGGAGACAGGCATACGTGAATCACATCGAGCATGTCGGTCATCAGCGTGTGAATCCGGGCTGTAGCACTGGGCTAACAGGACTCCGGGGAACCCGGGCTGTAGCAGGCTAGGCAGGACTCCGGAGGTCACCGCGTGACATTTCCCCGAAGGGACAGACATAGGAGCGAAGTGAAACACATGCCGGCCAGTCAAGTGTCCTGAGCAGTAGTGCTGGGCTAGCAGGACTCCGGTGAATCGGGCTGTAGCGGACTACCATGGCTCGAGGAACACTAGACTACATTTCCCCATAAGAAAGGCTGCCAAGGATAAACAGCTAGATTGTTGGAACCCACACATACCAAGCATTTCAATCATACACACAATATGCTCGATATGTGTAAATACAACATGGCATCACAACAAAACTCTACAACTCAAGCACTTTATTTAAAGGCTCCAGAGAGCCATACATAACATGTTCATACAGGCAGGGGTCACATAACCCGACACTCAAGTCATACAAGCATACAAGCACATGCGGAAGCAGATAGTCTGAGTACAGACACTAGAAAGAAAGAAGGCTTCTCGAAGCCTGGCTATCTACATAGGGCCCTCCATGGCCAGGATCACCACCTGGGTGGCTAGTCACTCGTCGACATCAAGGTCTACGTAGAACCCATCGGAGGGGGCAGTGTTGTTGGCTGAAAACAGTAATTAAGCAAACATGAGTACAAAGGTACTCAGCAAGTCTTACATCAGAACCTACTATACATGCTCATTCTCAAGAAGGTGGTGGAGTTATTGTAGCAAGCCAACTTTGACTCTTGGCTAAGCTATCCTATGGGACACCACTAGTAAAATAGTTTTCGCACACGAGTCCACTACTCACCAACACAATACTCCACCGCGGATCCTCCATCGTCATCCCACGAGAGGGCCATCCTCGGTACTCACAGTTATCTTGAGTCTTTTAGTAGTATCCATTAACTTGTCTATGAACTGTATAGGCAACCAAGTAGTCCTTTACCGCGGATGCAGCTATTCGAATAGTTCTATACCCTGCAGGGGTGTACTTCATCACACATGTTTCCACCACTTAGCGTCTGCACACGACATGTGCTCGGCAGACTTCAAGCGAAAACCGACGTGGGTGTAGACCACGGCCTGACTAACCGCACAATTCTCTAGTCCAGGTTTATCGCCTATTCAGGTTCCATCCGCAAGGAAATCCGGCCCGGGTGTCCTCAATGGCCCCAGACGATGTGTACAGGGTCCCGAGACGCCAAACGGGCACCCGGCATACCCGGCCACAGTGTATCTCCGCATCATAGCCCACCCCTAGGGTCAGCGCTATGCACGACCGCCAACACATAACCTACAAACACCAGAAACTAGTTGCAACTCCTGGGTAAAGGGCGAGAGGGGTCAGTAAGTCGAGTGGGGTCATATTTCAGGGCCCAATGTGTGGTAGTAGCTGAATCTTAAATCACACATACAGATCTCAGTTCTTACGGACGACCTCAATGAGACAACCCACCATGTACTCCTACATGGCCTCTCATCGATACCTTTACCAAAACATGTTCAACACATCCCTCACATTACCGACATAATCATTTCACTCTAGCCCATCACCCATATGAACCAGACCTGACACAACTCTAAGCATAGCAGGCATAGCAAGGTAGGAATCACATACATGGCTCAATCAACTCCTACACATGCTAGTGGGTTTCATCTAGTTACTATAGCAATGACAGGTCATGCAGAGGATAAGGGTTCAACTACCGTAGCACACAGCAATTTGAATTGCATTGTCTTAATGCAGTAAACAAGAGCAGAAGCGAGAACATGGGTTTGCATCGGAATGATCAATGGGTTGCTTGCCTGATGTAGTGGTAGTAGGGTAGTGCCCTTCAGACGGATATTCGGGGTTATCCTCGGAGGCAGAACCTACCACGAAGGACACACAACACATAAGCAACACATGACAATATGCAACAATATGATGCATGCTATGACATGGCAAAATGATGTGTCCTGCCTAATGCAATGTGAAACAAGTTGAAAATGGTCCATTTGAATCAAAGATTCAAATGAAGGTTAAAGTTCTTATGCATAAAAAGTGTATTAGCTTGTTTCACCTAAACAGCAAGGTTAAAATGGTTTGTCATGCATGAAACCATTACAGATGGATAGATTGAATTTTTCTGATCATTTTCATATATAATTTGTTTAATTTGGAGCTATGATTGATTTTCTATGATTTTTAGAAGTTTTGGCTATTTCTGGAATTTCCTATTAAAGAATAAATCTAGAAAAGGATTTACTGCGTCAGCCTAGCGTCAGTGTGACGTCAGCGGTCAACTGAGACAGTCCAGGTCAACCCTGACCTGTGGGTCCCGTCTATCAGTGTCAACTAACTAACTAAGTTTAGTTAGTGTTAAACTAATACTAACCTAGTTTAATTAGTGGCCTGGGGCCCACACGTCAGTGAGTCAGGGGAAAGTCAAACTGGGGTCAACTCGGGTCAAACTCGCTGGAGTTGACCCGGGGCTCTTTGCCGGCAAGGCCAGGGACAGCGGAGGGGTGCGGGTTTCTTCCTCCGGCGACCAAATGGCTGGCGGAGGGCATCTATGTGACGTGGGCACTCGTCCGCATCGAGTGGTGTAGGTGGTTGGGCCTGGGGTGGTCGGAGTCGTCGCCGGCGTCGACCTTGGCGATTGCCGGGGCTCGGGTGAGGTCGGGGTCGTCGTTGTGAGGGTCGTGGTGGCTCATGCGGGGCATGTACGTGCTCTACGCTGCGCGGGGAGGAATCTGGGCACGACGGCCGGACCATTAGATGGCCGGAGACTCGTCGGCGGCGAGCACAGGCGGCGGTGCATGTGGGCGAACTCGAGGCGGCGCGTACGGTGCACGAGAGCTAGAACAGAGAGGGGGAGAACGGTCAGTGGCTCACTGCGGTTGCAGGGGAGCGAACGACGAGCTCGGGGAAGAGCTGGAGCGAGCAGGGCGTCGACGGGGATCTCCGGCGATGGTAGATCGAGACGAGCTCAGTGCAGCGTCTCTGGGGCGAGCGAACGCTCGGGGATGGGTCGAGGCGAAGCAGTGGACGATGGCGGAACTTTTTGGCACGGCGAGGCAACGAGTGGAAGGTGGTGGCTGCGGGTTTCATGACGGCGCGGGCGCGGCTGCGTCGGCCATGGCGTCGAGGGAGCGAGGGAGAGAGGCAGGGGGAGAGTGGAGCGGTCGAGGGGTCCATGGGGTCTGTGTGGCACTCTTAGACGGCGTCCTGGGCGTCGGCAGAAGCAGGAGGTGGCCGGCGTGTGGCTGCGGGCGCCGGCCACGCGCCTCTCGTCTTCCTGGCAAGAGGAGGAGGATGACTGGCGGTAGCCAGTGGGCTGGGCCGAGCTGGGCAAGGCCAGGGCGACAGGTAAGTTCGTTTCTCTCTCCTTTTCTGTTTTTTATTTATTCTATTATTTCTGTAACTTCAGGGCTTTATTAAAAATGCCAGGGCATTTCCAAAAATCATAAAATTAATCATGGCTACTGCTTAGAATATATCCAACAGCAAACATTTTAGTTTATGATTATTTGAGCATTTAAAATATTTTATAGCATTTAAATGCCCAAATGCAAATACTATAAGAATTAATCCAATGACCTTAAGATGTCCTAGAAAAATGTGCACCATTTTTGTCAAAGGTTTTAACCCAAAACAAAAAGGGTGGGCTTTCTAGAAGGGCATTTCAGGTTCATTGAAAAAGTTTTTAGTAAACCCTAGTTGTTCCAGGGGGGGTGCTAGGGGTTCTGTCATCCCCATTTCAGATATCTGGGAATTTTAAACATGATGCAACACTCTAATGCTTGAACTAGCTAGGGTGTGACAGAGACCGAGATCCCTATTGGTGAGACCGATTTGCCTAGGGTTTGTGGCAGTGGCTATGACATTTGAAACTCGGTGGCGCCGGATAGGAAGAATCGGTGGGGCCAAGTTTGACTTTTGGTTTAGGTCATATGTGAATTTGAGAAAGTAGTTGAGGGTTTTGGAGCATATCACTAAGCATTTTGAGCAACAACCTCATTAAGCAACACCTCATCCCTCCTTGATAGTATTGGCTTTTCCTATAGACTAAATGTGATCTTGGATCACTAAAATGGAAAATGTAGAGTCTTGAGCTTTGAGCTTGAGCCAATCCTTTGTCCTTAGAATTTTGAGGGTTCCACTTTTCACATCCATGCCATGCCAATCATTGAGCTTTCCTGAGATATTAATCTTGAAATAGCATTAGCTCAATGAGCTATATGTTGTTAGGAATTACCAAAACCACCTAGGGATAGTTGCACTTTCAATCTCCCCCTTTTTGGTAATTGATGACAACATATAGATCAAAGCTTCGACAAATGATAATAAGAGTGAAAAACATTGTCGCTTTGAGAAGTACGTGAAAAGCAAGAGCTCCCCCTAAATTTGTGCATAGTTTAAGATTTGCTTTGGATTGCAAATGCACAAAGAGTTAGGATCACGTGTTACTCTTCCATGTCACATACGTCTTGGTGGAGCGCTCAAAATGATAATAATTAAAATACATGCACTCATCACCAAGCAAAGTGAATGATCATATAAAAGGATAATGTCATCCAACAAGCATTAATGTAGCATATGATCAAACACATGATCATCTAAGCAAGCACAAAGTATAAAGTATCTTCAACCAAGCAAATAATAAAGTTCAACCACCAAGGAGAAGCACAAGAGAGAACAAAAGCAACACTCTCTCTCGAAGCCTATGATCTATACATTTTCTCCCCCTTTGGCAACAAGTTACCAAAAAGTTCATAAAAATGCATAGTGCTAAATCGTCACTCAGGCTTGGTCTTTAGGTGGTGGTGTAGACAGAACTCCAAGGACGAAGGCGTCAGTCGATGTAGATGGAGCTGGTGGAGTAGGTGCTGGAGCTGGTGGCACTGAAGCTGTAGCTGGTGCAGATGAAGTTGCTCTGGTGTCTGTGACAGGCATAGCAGCAAACCTCTGACCTCTGGGCACTCTAGCAAAAGCATCAGTGGTTGTCTTGCCCTTCTTCTCCTGCACTTCCTCCCGAAGTTGCTCAACAACAGACTCCAGTAACCTACACATCTAAGTCATAGAACTTCTGCTCCACAATCCTCTCCAAGCTCTCCTGGTTTTGAGTCAGGGTAGCCAGTCCCTTCTCAATCCTCAGAGTGGAGGCAATCAAGTAGCCAAGCTGATCTTGCTTGCTCTTCAGAAGATACTGAGATGCCTCATCCATGGTGTGTTGTCCTCAAAGTCTGGGTAGATGGGAGGTGCTCCTTGTCCAGCAGATATGTGCCAGTGCCCATCTTGGAGTTGATCAGCTCCTGGATCTGTGGGGCATACCCACAACTCCTCTTCTGATCTGCAGTTGTCCTCTTTATGGTTTACACAATTAGGCTCATGACCTTGAACTTCTGTGGAACATAAAAAATGTGCAGCAAGTTGATGGAGTGACCTCTGATCATCTTGTGATCACCTGACTTTGGCAAGAGAGTGTGCGTGAGGATATAGTTGATTGTTGGCAAGCCTGACAGAAGGTAATGTACTGATCCAAACTTGTGTGTCTCAAGAGCAGCATCTAGGATCTCTTTGTACATGTGTGCCATGGTGTTGTGATCCTTCTTCTTCTTGGCATAGACATCCAAGTCATCTTCTTGTTCTTCTAGGGCATTGATCAATTGAGCCCATTCTGCAACTGTTGACTGGTACCTAGTGCCTTCAGACATCCATACAATCTTTCCATCTGGGTAGAAGTGAGCTGTGGAGTAGAATTGCATGATGAGCTCATCATTCCACTTTGTGAGCTTCTGAGCCACAAATTCATCGACTCCACATGCCTTGAAGCTGTCATATACACCAGGGAAGTGATCCTCATTTTCCTCAATGAATTTCCAATCAACCCATCTCATGTCACACACTATGGGCTTCTTGTCAAGTAAGATAGTCTCATAGAAGTCCTGCTATTCCTTGGTATGGAACCTGTAGTCCACAGTAGTTCTTCTTCTGGTGGCATATGGATCTGACTCTCTCCATAGCCTTAGACCAAAATCCTTCCTGATTTTCATGTTCTCAGCTACTGGATGAGCATCATTGTGATCTGGAATTTTTGGCTTCAACTTCCTCAAGACATGTGACTCATCACCTTCTTCTTCCATTGTAGCTTCAGGCATTGGGGCCTTGTTCTTCTCCTTGGTAGGGATGTTCCTGGTGCTCCTCTTTGGTTTTGGCTTTGGAGCTAGAGCAGCAGTCTTAGGAGCAGTCTTAGGCTTAGATGGAACAGCCCCTGCCCTTATAGCATCTCCCATAAGCTTTTGAGCTTTGGGTGCTGCTGCTGCATCCTCTTCCTCTTCCTCTTCCTCTTCTTCAAAGTCTTTCATTATTGAAGTTCTCCCAAGCACTCTGGCAGTGGTCTTCTTGACCCTCTCTTTCCTTTTCTTTTCTGCCACAACCTGCTCTTTGGGTGCAGATCCCAAAGTCTCTTGAGTGGATGTTCTGGCTTTTGACATGGGAGCTCTCTTGGCAGGAACCTTTTGCTTCATCCCTGGCTTAGTGGCAGCAACTGTGTCATATTCCTTTTTCAGGACTTTCCTCTTTGAGGTGGCCTCTTCCTCAGCAGCCACATAGTCCTCATCCTCTAAATCTGAGGTTTTCTTCTTTCTGGTCCTGGTGGCTGCCTTAGGCAAGTTACTGGGTGTGCTCCTGCTTCCATCATCTGAGCTACTGGAGGGACTAGTGCCCTCACTCATGTTCACTTGCTCCTCAGACTTGTTCTGACTGTCACTCTGATCTGACATGATGCAAACACTGACAGCAGACCCTGTGAATAGATTATAGATGAGGTAGAGTGGATGAGCACCACAAAGTGTAGAGGTTTTTGCAAAAGAATGAATCAAAAACTTAGTTTTAGTTTTCCACAGAAAGCATTTCAGATCTACCGATTTGAAATCTCGGTGATACCGAAGCAGCTGTTGGAACCTAAACTAGTGAACTCGGTCAGACCAAGTCATAGTTCGGTGGTACCAAGACTGCTAGGGTTTCACAAAGACTCGAACTCGGTCACACCGATTTGCAATTCTCGGTCAAACCAAGAATCACATGTGCAATGGCCTGAGCCAAATCGGTGGAACCGATTTCAACAACTCGGTCGGTCCGAGATGGTTTCGGCGGAAACCTGGCCATAAACTTTCAATCCACAACTAAACTACGGAGGGTTTTTATTGGATAGAGTGATCTCAATCGTGGCAAGATACATGGCAAAACAGTGTGCTGGGGAATCAGAATGAGAATAACACAAAGATCAAGTCCATACCCTAGTTCGACGATGGACTTGCTACGGCGGCAACGGCGGAGACGATCCCGTTGACGGCGGCGGAGACCAGCGACTGGAAGCGGCTAGCGACGAGGAGGATGATCCAGAGACCCAAGGAGGCAGAGCAGGCTGAGCGCGGGCGAAGAGGTTCGGAAAGTTTTCCAAATTTTGGCCCGTGGGTATATATAGCCTGACCCTGTCGGTGTGACCGAGTGGAACAACTAGGTGGCACAGAGATGCATAAGTGCAAGCAGTTACTGTAACTCGGTGTGACCGAAAAGTTCAAATCGGTTGCACCGAGATTAAAAACCTAGATCGACTTAGTGATCTCGGTATGACAAAAATGAATGAATTGGTCAGACCGAACGCACAAAGAAGTTTTGGAAGTTTAAGTCTATGACGAATCGGGGACTCCGAGTGCTCCTCACACAGAGTGGTTCGAATCTGACTTGATCAAACTTTGTGATGCAACATGAATAGGGTTTGATATGAGAAGAGCATAGATAGCTAGAGAAGGTTCTTAGGCATTCTTGTCCATCCACTTGGCAAGAGAAAAGGAAACCAATCAATCAAAACAACAAGTGGATGTCCTCGAATGAGTAAATTATGCAACCAACATGCTCACACAATAAGATAACAAGTGAAATATGTGGCGAAGCATGCACAAACAATTCTAGCATCTATCAAGCAATTGGCGATGACTAGGTCATCTATATATGAGTATATTGACTTAGGAGTCAAATGAGAACATTTGATCATAGGTCATACTCATCGTTTAAGCACAAGTGGGGTTACCACTTTTACATAAAGCATTGTTGTGTTCACACCATTAGAGTTGCTTTAGCTCAATTCTTAGAGTAAAACTCCCCCTAGATGTGAGATCCCCCTAAGAGGGATGAACTAACCTTGGGTTTTGTCGATGGTGTTGAAGATGTGGATGCTCTAAGTTGATGTAGATCATTCGGAACTATCCTTTGGAGTGAGTTGCACTTTCAATACCTACACGGGTTAGTCCCACAAGGAACAAACATGGATATCCATAGACATAGAGTGATGTACACACAAGATGATGTCTATGAGAGCATTAGGTTACCTTGTCCATTGTCTTACCAACAAGAAGGTTTGTGACTCCTTGAACTAGTGCAGGATGTGGAAATTGATTCACTTGTTCTTGCCAAAATGATAAGAGTGAAGTATGTTGGCGGAGTCACCCTCAAGAACTTTCTAGTTCTTCTTCTTCGGGATCCACACCATCTTGATGGGAATCCTCGGAGTTGTAGTTGTACTTGATGAAGTGGAACTTGATGTAGTCTTGGGAACCCACTTGACCAAGGCCTTAGGAGCTTCTTCAAATGCATCAATTTCCTCTTGAAGCTTGTCCTTGCCTTTTTCCTTGTGGTCTTGTGGTGGAAGATCATCTTGAGCTTGTGTCCCTTTGAAAGAAGTAGGATCATACTTCTCTTGTTGAGGAACAAACTTCGTCTTGGGGTATTGATCTTCTTCCCACTCAACTCCATTGGCATTGAACTTTCGTTCAAAACCAATACCTTGATTCTTCCGGTGCCTTCCTTGCTTGCGTACAATTTCCTCGAATTGCTTACTCCCGGCAAGGCTCTTGTAAACACCTTTCTCTATGATTCCCTTCAATAAGCTATTTTCTTGCTCAAGTGTAACTTGGCTAAGAGAATCATTAGTGGAATCAAGAGAACTACTAGAAGCAACAATATTGGATTTAGCATGATTATTGTTACTACTAGAGGAAGAATCCTTCTTGTTCTTGTTACTAGACTTGACTTGAGGCATGTAAGTGGATAAGAGTAAACGCTTGGCAATGTAAGAAGAACTTTTCTTGCGAAGATCATCATTGATTGCCTTTAAGAACTCATGCTCTTGCTCAAGATTGAGCTTCTCAAAACGTAATTTCTCATGAGTCCTTAAAAGTTCTCGATGATCTCCTAAGATAGTTTCATGAGCTAACTTAAGAGTGTTTAGTTCTTTAGTTAGAGACTCAATCTTCTCCTTATCATTGTCATTCGTTTCATTTTGATTAGCATGATTAATTGACGTTTCATCATAGTATTCATCACTAGAGTTGTAAACAAGTAAATCATCATCACCTAACAAGTCATCTTCATCACTATTGAAATCAACATACTCGGGGTGTGATACCTTTGGACCTTTGGCCATGAAGCATCTTCCAATTCCTTCATTTGGTGAATCAAATATGTCGTAGGAGTTGGTTGACACAAGTGCTAGACCGGCAACACCTTCATCATGAGTATATTCGGAGTCGGAGTGATAGCTTCTCTCGGAGTGATTGTCGGAGTCGGAGCCAGATACCCATTCACCAACATGAGCTTGATGTCTTCGTTTTGTGTAGCTCCTTGATGACTTGTCCTTCCTTTCCGAATCCTTGCTTCTCCGGGATGTTCTTCGTTCATAACGATCATCTCTACTCCTTCTCTCTCTTGATGGTGATTCTTCTCTTCTACTTCTTCTTTTGGAGAATCTTCTCTTCTCTTGTAGGATGCCGTACACTCATTGGAATAGTGTCCGGGTCTTCCACAATTGTTGCAGTTTCGCTCTCGACTAGAAGATCTTTTGTCATTGTAGGACCTTGACTTGGAACTTCTCTCTTTGCTTCTACTCTTGTAGAACTTGTTGAAGTTCTTCACCATTAGGCTCAATTCTTCATTGAAGGTTTGTTTCTCACTTGATGATGTGGGAGCTTCACATGAGGCTTTGTAAGCACCACTTGACTTGTTATGGAGCTCCTCCTTATCCTTGAGTGACATCTCATGAGCAACAATTCTTCCAATGACTTCCGTTGGCTTGAGATCTATGTAATTTGGCATCATTTGGATCAATGTGCATACGGTATCATATTTTCCATCCAAGGCTCTTAGGATCTTCTTGATGATGAATTTGTCGGTCATCTCTTCACTTCCTAAGCCGGCAATCTCATTTGTGATAAGAGCAAGCCTAGAGTACATTTCAGCGACACCTTCACCATCCTTCATTTTGAACTTGTCAAGTTGACTTTGAAGCACATCCAACTTGGATTCCTTGACGGAGTCGGTACCTTCGTGCATATCAATCAAAGTATCCCAAATTTCCTTTGCATTCTCAAGACGGTTGATTTTGTTGAATTCTTCGGGGCACAATCCGTTGAAGAGGATATCACAAGCTTGAGCATTGTAGTGTAGCATCTTCAACTCTTCCGCGGTAGCTTCATGGTTCGGTTCTCTCCCATCAAAGAATTCACCTTGCAAGCCAACACACACAATAGCCCAAACGGCGGGGTTATGTCCAAGAATATGCATTTTCATCTTATGCTTCCAACTAGCAAAATTAGTGCCATCAAAGTAAGGACCTCTACGGTGGTAATTTCCCTCGCTAGACGCCATACTCTCCTAGGTTGTGAAACCAAGGCTATGACCACAAAAAGCTAAGGAAATCAAAGCAAATGGAGACCAAAGCTCTGATACCACTTGTAGGATCGAAAGTATGTCTAGAGGGGGGTGATTAGACTACTTGACCAAATAAAAATCTAGCCTTTTCCCAATTTTAGTTCTTGGCAGATTTTAGCAACTTTGGACAAGTCAAGCAATCTTAGCACAATTCAAGCAAGCATGCAAAGAGTATATGAGCAGCGGAAAGTAAAGCATGCAACTTGCAAGAATGTAAAGGGAAGGTTTGGAGGATTCAAACGCAATTGGAGACACGGATGTTTTTGTCGTGGTTCCGATAGGTGGTGCTATCGTACATCCACGTTGATGGAGACTTCAACCCATGAAGGGTAACGGTTGCGCGAGTCCACGGAGGGCTCCACCCATGAAGGGTCCATGAAGAAGCAACCTTGTCTATCCCACCATGGCCATCACCCACGAAGGACTTGCCTCACTAGCGGTAGATCTTCACGAAGTAGGCGATCTCCTTGCCCTTACAAACTCCTTGGTTCAACTCCACAATCTTGTCGGAGGCTCCCAAGTGACACCTAGCCAATCTTGGAGACACCACTCTCCAAGAAGTATCAAATGGTGTGTTGATGATGAAGTCCTTGCTCTTGTGCTTCAAATGATAGTCTCCCCAACACTCAACTCTCTCTCACAGGATTTGGATTTGGTGGAAAGAAGATTTGAGTGGAAAGCAACTTGGGGAAGGCTAGAGATCAAGATTCATATGGTAGGAATGGAATATCTTGGTCTCAACACAAGTGTAGGTGGTTCTCTCTCAGAAAAAGTAAGTTGGAAGTGTAGGTTTGTTCTGATGGCTCTCTCCACGAATGAAGAGGTGGTGGAGGGGTATATACAGCCTCCACACAAAATCTAACCATTACACATAACTTCCCAAACTTGGTGGGACCGAATGGTTAAACTCGGTCGGACCGATTTAGCAAAGCTAGTGACCGTTAGGGTTTTCGGTGGGACCGACATGCAACTCGGTAGGACCGATATGATTAGGGTTAGGGCATAACATAATCTTGGTGAGACCGATTACACAAACTCGGTGAGACCGATTTTGGTAATAAGCTAACCAGAGAGTTGGTCAGGTAAACTCGGTGGGACCGATCGCTCATTTTGGTGAGACCAAAATGTTACGAAGGGAAAATAGAGAGTTTACATTGCAATCTCGGTGGGACCGATCGGTCATCTCGGTGAGACCGAAATGTTACGAAGGGAAGCAGAGAGATTACAACCCCATCTCGGTGAGACCGAGATCCCTATTGGTGAGACCGATTTGCCTAGGGTTTGTGGCAGTGGCTATGACATTTGAAACTCGGTGGCGCCGGATAGGAAGAATCGGTGGGGCCGAGTTTGACTTTTGGTTTAGGTCATATGTGGATGTGAGAAAGTAGTTGATGGTTTTGGAGCATATCACTAAGCATTTTGAGCAAGAACCTCATTAAGCAATACCTCATCCCTCCTTGATAGTATTGGCTTTTCCTATGGACACAATGTGATCTTGGATCACTAAAATGGAAAATGTAGAGTCTTGAGCTTTGAGCTTGAGCCAATCCTTTGTCCTTAGCATTTTGAGGGGTCCACTTTTCTCATCCATGCCATGCCAATCATTGAGCTTTCCTGAGATATTAATCTTGAAATAGCATTAGCTCAATGAGCTATATGTTGTTAGGAATTACCAAAACCACCTAGGGATAGTTGCACTTTCAGTTGGCTTACAATCGCCACTTCACACAAATAACAAGTTAAACATACATCATCCAGAATACAGTCAAGGTCTGACTACGGAACTAAAATAAAAGAAGACAACCCCAAATGCCAGATCCCCGATCGTCCCAATTGGGCTCCACTACTGATTAACAGGAAATGAAACAAAAAACGATCAAGATCTTCATCGAGCTCCCACTTGAGCTGGGTTGCGTCACCTGCACTGCTATCATCGGCACCTGCAACTGTTTGGAAGTATCTGTGAGTCACGAGGACTCAACAATCTCACACCCGCGAGATCAAGACTATTTAAGCTTATGGGTAGGATAGGGTAATGAGGTGGAGCTGCAGCAAGCACTAAGCATATATGGTGGCTAACATACGCAAATGAGAGCGAGAAGAGAAGCAACGCAACGGTCGTGAAGCTAGAAGTGATCAAGAAGTGATCCTGAAACTACTTACGTTCAAGCATAACACAAGACCGTGTTCACTTCCCGGACTCCCCCGAAAATAGACCATCACGGCAACACACGCGGTTGATGCATTTTAATTAAGTCAAGTGTCAAGTTATCTACAACCGGATATTAACAAATTCCCATCTGCTACATAACAGCGGGCACGACTCTCGAAACTTTAAACCCTACAGGGGTGTCCCAACTTAGGCCATCACAAGCTCTCATGGTCAACGAAGGATATTCCTTCTCCCGGGAAGACCCGATTAGTCTCGGAATCCTAGTTACAAGACATTTCGACAATGGTAAAACAAGACCAGCAAGACCACCCGCCGTAACAACAAATCCCGATAGGAGCTGCACATATCTCGTTCTCAGGGCACACCGGATAAGCTAAGCGTACAGGTATCAACATAACCCAAGTTGCCAAGGGACGGTACCGCACGATGCTCTAGTTTGGACCAACACTCAGAGGAGCACTGGCCCGGGGTTTAAAATAAAGATGACCCTTGAGTCTGCAGAACCCAAGGGAAAAAGGCTTAGGTGGCAAAACTTAAAACCAAGGTTGGGCCTTGTTGGAGGAGTTTTATTCAAAGCCAACTGTCAAGGGGTTCCCGTAACACCCAACCCTGTAAGGAACGCAAAATAAAGGAACATAACACCGGTATGACGGAAACTAGGGAGGAAAGAGTGGAACAAAACACCAGGCATAAGGCCGAGCCTTCCACCCTTTACCAAGTATATAGATGCATTAATTAAAATAAGAGATATTGTGATATCCTAACATATCTGTTGGATGTGGGGTTCCGGCAAACCCTTAAGGTTCGAACACTGGGGTGCGCGCGAAGTCTTTTCCTTCCACCGGTCTACGCCCTAGCTCGCTAAGATCTCGTGGACGAACTCGACGAACTCGCAATACAGAAAGACACAAGATTTATACTGGTGTGGGCCACCGTTGTGGTGTAATAGCCTACTCCAGTGTGGTGGTGGTGGATTGCCTCTTGGGCTGATGATGAACAATACAAGGGGAAGAACAACCTCCTGAGGTTGAGGTGTTCTTATGCTTGGCTAACTTGTGTATGTGTGGATGATCTTTCGGATCCGTCCCTTCTTTCTCTATCTCTCTCTATCGTCCCCTCTCTCATCCGTCCCCCGTTTTTCATCCCTCCCTATGGTGGTGGCTAACTCTATTTATAGTGGCCCTGGTCCTCTTCCCAAATATTGAGCGAGAAGGGAGCCAACAACGGCGGGCTAATTTGAAGGGGGACAGCTAGTACAAGCCATCCTGACAAAAGTGGTCTTCGCCTGCCAAAGGCTCTGGTGGTGACGCTGTCTCAGGCTCCACAATGACCTCCGTCTTGCCGTCCTTCTGGTCCTGATCTTGTTGCACCAATATGGCAACCTTTGCCTGATGCCTCGGTACTCCTCGCCTGCGCAGGCCTCCTTAGCACCAAAGAGGAAACAAGGACGCTGCACGCGCTGGCGCCCGCCTGGTGTGGATCGTCATGGCTCACGTCATGAGAGCCTCGTGAGGTTTGCCTCGCCTTAATATCTCCGCTCCTCGTGAGCCTGCCCAACTAGGCCACTCCAGAGGAGGTCTTGTGTCGTCCGCCTCGCGAGGGTCTTGGATGCCTTGTTGATGAAGATGGGCCGTACGGCCTGCTGGCTTAGCCACGCAGCGGGCCGCAGGCAGGCAAGCCCAGGGACCCCCGTTCCCAGAACGCCAACAGTAGCCCCCGGTTCCAAGGTGCACTCGGGCTTGGCTTCGCGGCGAAGCCAAGGGTCAAGTACGGAGCACCGTGGGCCCCCAAAAGCCTGCGGCCTTAGTTGACGCGTGGCGGTTGATTGGACGTGGGCGTCTCCGCTTCCCCATGCTGCCTCGGCAACTGCACGACTTGACAAGTCCCTGCGACATGCAAGGAAAACCATCATTACCTGCAATCGTGAGAGGTGCCGGTTGGCCTTCTCTTGCTATAAATGGGGAGGGGGCTGAGCCCCCGTTGCCCATCTCTTCCTTGCTCGCTTGCTTCTTCCTCCTTGCTCCACTGCTAACATCAATGGCGCCCATCAGAAGGTTCTCTGCAAAAGAAAAGGAGAAGCCCCCCCGAGATGTCCCGAAGTCACTTCCGCCGAAGAAAAGGGCGATCCACCGCTGTGACAAAGCGACGATGCAGGTGATGACGAGGCCTTGGTGCGAGCGGCCTCCCCCAGGGTATCCTCTACCCCTGTATGCCCAAGCCGAGGACTCAGGAAGGCGGAGCGGTGAGCAGCGCCGCCGGCACCGCGCCCGAGGTCGCCGCGCCGCAGCGACGCGCGCCGTCGCCCCAGGAATCCACGCCGCGGACTCCTCGCGTGAGCTGGTGCTGTGGGCACTGATGCCCCAAGCTCTTGGATCCGCTTCCCGCGGTTCTTCTCTGGCGTGATGCCACCAAGGGGGCCTCTCGAGCTCTGGTTGAAGCACGGCGACTGCGGCGCTCCGGCGACTGGAGCAGAGATCGAAGCGGTCCCCACCGGCAAGATCTTCATGATTCGTGGCTGGGGTGAGATCGCGCGGGTCTGCCGTGCGAGGGGCGCCCTCGCGATCCACCTTGAGTACGACAAGGTATCCACGCTCTTCTTCAAGGTCTTCGATGCCGAGGGCCGCAACCTGGAGTGCTGCTCCGGAGATGAGCGCGAGGCTGACACGCGCTCCGCTCGCGACCACTCCAGTAGCAGCAACCCTTGGGAGTCCAGCAGCTCTCCTGAGCTCTACGAGACTCCAGATACGAGCAACGACAGCTATGTGCCCCCGAGCTCTCGCCGCACTCGGAGCGGTGCTGCCACGTCCGGCCGTCACCACCGCTGATCTGGATGGGGTTGGCGCCGGCCTCCCACGGCCCACTGTTGATGATGGCGTCTGCCACGGGGGGTGTAGATATGATCCTCCTTAGTTTTAGCTTTTGTTTCTTGCAAAGAATCATGAAGCGCCCCATGGGGGCATGTAAGGGTTTGTAATGTCTTTTGTGCTTATCTTCCCTGTTATGAAGATTTGATGAACGCGCATCCCGTTAAGGCTCGGTCCCCCCTTTCTTTCCTCACGATAGCTTGTTGCTTTATGTCAACAGGTCCCGGTCCCTAGGCAGGCTACAGCCGTCGCTGGTATGCCAGGTCGCGTGCCGTGGTCAAGGCCAGGAGGTGTGCGGCCCGAGGTCCAGTAAGAGCCCCTGAGGTGCGATGCTCAGGAGGTCCCACTTAGCGCTCAAGCGGCCATGGTAAGGGAAGAAAGGGAGTAGATGTGGCCACAACGGGATTGCAGCGAGGCGTGAGTGTCCATAAGGCCCAAGACATTTAGCCGATCCGAGGGAGACTTATCTTGTGAACTTCGTGGCGATTCCTGACGCTGCGTTGGGGCTGCGCGCCAACTTGTGCGGCACAGGCGGCCCATACAAGTTTCCCTCCTCCCATGCTCTCCTTAGTGCTCTGCGTCCTCAGGTCCTGGCCCTCGAGCGAGCTCAGCCGCCACCAGTATGCCAGGTCGCGATGCCGTGGTCAAGGCCAGGGGGTGAGGGCTAGAGCGCCAGTAAGAGCTCCTGAGTCGCGATGCTCAGGAGCCCCCCTTTTAACGCGCAAGCGAAGTGCACGAGAGACAAGGAGACTCGCGGTGCCGCCTTCTATCCTCTCCGCAGGGTCCCTGTGAACAGGCACAAGAAGAACGTGGTTTGCTGTTACAGCCGTCAGCCTGCCGCTGGTTGGTCTGGATGAAGTGAAGGTACTTAGGACCTGGTGAGGTGACATGCATGGGGCCTGCCACGAGCCAGAGCTCGACCGCTCAGATTTGTCGATGTGGCAGGGACGGACCAATGCACCAGCGCCGTGCCTGTGAGGAGGCCCTGTGGGAGGCGATGATCGAGCAGGTGATAACAGTAGGCAGGTTAAGCAGGGAAGGCAAATCAGCTTGGGTAAATGCAGGAAGATACATCCCACTGGGTCCGGCCCGAGCGGCTTGGGGATGATGCAGCCCGAGGGGCGCCCCCAACAAGGTAAGCTGAAGACATGAGCAAAAGGGATACATGCCACAGGGACGGACCCACACAGCCTAGGAGTAATGCAGCCCAAGGGGCGCTCCCAGCTTAACGAGCATGGAAGATGTCACCTGGTTCTGTAGGCGAAGCAGAGTTGGTGTAGCTGAAGGCGTGCATCGAAGAAAGGACTCCTCATGAGCCACCAGAGCCCTGAGCCTCGAGAGGCTCTGGGGGCTCAGGAGGCTCCCTGAAGACCGTATCCATTCCCTCTAGGACGACGCGATACGTGGCCTCTCGAGCTGCCAGGTCACGCCGCATGGCGTGCTGATAGGCTGACGCCACGCTCGGCAAGTCAAACGGCATGCGAATGTAGCTGTGTGGCGGGCCCGCGCAACGGCCCACACACGAGGTCCAGAAGTGCTCCTGAGACGCGGCCCTGTTGAGCCCCAGGATGTCGATGCAGACACGCGGCTCAGCACCCTCGCCTGGGTGGTGAGCCGCGCCCTATGAGTGGCTGTCGCCACGCATGGCTCTTGCGTCTTGCAGTTCCTGTGTGGTCTTGGCGATGAACTCCTGAGCGGTGGGAACCCCTTGCCCTGCGTTCTCCTAAGGAAAACGTGTCGCGTGGCATGCCTCCAAGTGGTGCCCAAGCGCCTCCCTCGTGAGGTTGGCAAGGCCCGAGACCCTCTAGAAGAGAGCCCCCAAGCCATGCTCGAGGAGGGTGCCGGGCGCGCCTTCCTATGCGATGGAGGGCGGCGCCCTTGGGACGGACACTGATCCTAACGAGGCTCCTGCCGCGACGCCATCCTCCCGAGGTCCTGCGCGATGCAGGTTCTTCTTCTTGGGGATGGCCTCCGGAGGGCCCTCACTTCTGCTATCGGGGTCGTCGATTGCTGCATCTTGAAAGGCGCGCTCGAGGGAGCACACCGCATCCCTTTCTTCACACGGGACCGTGATGACCCCGCCACTTCCAGGCATCTTGAGACGTTGTAGCCGTGGTGGGTGACCACCATGAACTTTGCCAGGGCCGGATACCCGAGGATGGAGTTGTACGGCAGGCAGGTGTGCGGGACGTCAAAGTTGATGAGCTCGGTGCGGTAGTTGTCGCGTGTGCCGAAGGTGACAGGCAGGCGTACCTGCCCTATCGGTGTGGTGGACCCGTTGGTCACTCCCGAGAAAGGTTTGGTAGGCTGGAGCTGCTCATATGGCACTTGGAGGTTGTCGAAAGTGTCGACGGACAGGACGTTGAGCCCTGCACCACCGTCGATGAGGGTCTTGGTAACCTGCACATTGTTGATGACTGGAACACAACATCGGGAGGACGCCGGCGGTGGCCGTGCACTTGAGCTGATCTGCCGAGTTGAAAGTGATGGCGCGCTGGGACCACTTGAGCGGGCGCGCGGCCTCAAGCTTGGGGAGCGCCGCGTTCACCTTGCGAGCGAACCATTTGAAGATGCGCTGAGAGGCTGGGGCCTGGGCACCGCCCAAGATGCAGGCGATTGCACGCGGCTCCTGGAAGCCCCCAGTCCCCTCGTCCTGATGATGGTCGTCGTTCCTTCTTGGTGGCGGCAGTGGAGGAAGACCGGCGTTGCCTTGGGGGCGATCCTCACGAGGATGGTCCCTCCAGGGCCCCTCACGAGGATGGTCCTGCCAGCGGTCCTCACGAGGCCTGTCGCGCCATTCCTGGCGCGGGCCACGGTCGTCCCAGCGTCCGCCTCCTCGTGCTCCTCCGCGGCTGTAGCCCCGGTCGCTGCACTCGGGGCGTCGACCCGTCCCTCGCGTAGGGCTCGGAGCTCTTGACAGTCGCTGGTGTTGTGGGTGTTCAGGTTGTGGAAGGCGCAGAACGGTTGGCTATTCTTGGATGACTCGGGCTGATCTCTGCCCCATTTGGTGTCGGGCTCCGCAGCTAGCACTGCCGCTTCCTTGCGCTTCACATCCTTGGCCTTGGCTTTCTTCTCCTCTGTGCCCGCGACTGGAAGCTCAAGGAGGGAAAGGCGCCCCTCCTCAGTTCTTGCGCACTTGGTCGCCAGGTTGAACAGCTCCTGAGACGTGGAGAGTCCTTCTGGACAGCGAGCTCTTCCTTCATCTTGACGTCACGGACACCGTCGGAGAATAGGGAGATGATGGCCTCATCCGTGACCTTGGGGATCTTGAGGCGGGTGTTGTTGAAGCGCTGGATGTACTTCTGGAAGGTCTTGTTGGAAATATGCCCTAGAGGCAATAATAAATTAGTTATTATTATATTTCCTTGTTCATGATAATCGTTTATTATCCATGCTAGAATTGTATTGATAGGAAACTCAGATACATGTGTGGATACATAGACAACACCATGTCCCTAGTAAGCCTCTAGTTGACTAGCTCGTTGATCAATAGATGGTTACGGTTTCCTGACCATGGACATTGGATGTCATTGATAACGGGATCACATCATTAGGAGAATGATGTGATGGACAAAGACCCAATCCTAAGCCTAGCACAAGATCATGTAGTTCGTATGCTAAAGCTTTTCTAATGTCAAGTATCATTTCCTTAGACCATGAGATTGTGCAACTCCCGGATACTGTAGGAGTGCTTTGGGTGTGCCAAACGTCACAACGTAACTGGGTGGCTATAAAGGTACACTACAGGTATCTCCGAAAGTGTCTGTTGGGTTGGCACGAATCGAGACTGGGATTTGTCACTCTGTGTGACGGAGAGGTATCTCTGGGCCCACTCGGTAGGACATCATCATAATGTGCACAATGTGATCAAGGAGTTGATCACGGGATGATGTGTTACGAAATGAGTAAAGAGACTTGCCGGTAACGAGATTGAACAAGGTATCGGTATACCGACGATCGAATCTCGGGCAAGTATCGTACCACTAGACAAAGGGAATTGTATATGGGATTGAATAAGTCCTTGACATCGTGGTTGATCCGATGAGATCATCGTGGAACATGTGGGAGCCAACATGGGTATCCAGATCCCGCTGTTGGTTATTGACCGGAGAGTCATCTCGGTCATGTCTGCATGTCTCCCGAACCCGTAGGGTCTACACACTTAAGGTTCGGTGATGCTAGGGTTGTAGGGATATGTATATGCAGTAACCCGAATGTTGTTCGGAGTCCCAGATGAGATCCCGGACGTCATGAGGAGTTCCAGAATGGTCCGGAGGTAAAGAATTATATATAGGAAGTGCTATTTCGGGCATCGGGACAAGTTTCGGGGTGACCGGTATTGTACCGGGACCACCGGAAGGGTCCCGAGGGTCCACCGGGTGGGGCCACCCGCCCCGGGGGGCCACATGGGCTGTAGGGGTGCGCCTTGGCCTATATGGGCCAAGGGCACCAGCCCCAAGAGGCCCATGCGCCTAGAAATAAGGAAGGGAAGAGTCCCAAAGGGGGAAGGCACCTCCTAGGTGCCTTGGGGAGGAGGGATTCCTCCCTTGGCCGCCGCACCCCTAGGAGATTGCATCTCCTAGGGCCGGCGCCCCCCTAGGCTCCCTATATATAGTGGGGGAAGGAGGGCCTCTCAACCTACACCTTTGGTGCCTCCCTCTCCCTCTCCAACACATCCTCCTCCTCCATAGTGCTTGGCGAAGCCCTGCCGGAGTACTGCAGCTCCACCACCACCACGCCGTCGTGCTGCTGTTGGAGCCATCTTCCTCAACCTCTCCTTCCCCCTTGGTGGATCAAGAAGAAGGAGACGTTACGCTGACCGTACGTGTGTTGAACGCGGAGGTGTCGTCCGTTCGGCGCTAGGATCATCGGTGATTTGGATCACGACGAGTATGACTCCATCAACCCCGTTCTCTTGAACGCTTCCGCGCGCGATCTACAAGGGTATGTAGATCCACTCCTCCCTCGTTGCTAGATTACTCCATAGATTGATCTTGGTGACACGTAGGAAAATTTTGAATTTCTGCTATGTTCCCCAACAGTGGCATCATGAGCTAGGTCTATGCGTAGTTTCTATGCACGAGTAGAACACAAAGTAGTTGTGGGCGTTGATTTTGTTCAATATGCTTACCGTTACTAGTCTAATCTTGATTCGGTGGCATTGTGGGATGAAGCGGCCCGGACCGACCTTACACGTACTCTTACGTGAGACTGGTTCCACCGACTGGCATGCACTAGTTGCATAAGGTGGCGAGCGGGTGTCTGTCTCTCCCACTTTAGTCGGATCGGATTCGATGAAAAGGGTCCTTATGAAGGGTAAATAGCAATTGGCATATCACGTTGTGGTTTTTGCGTAGGTAAGAAATGTTCTTGCTAGAAACCCATAGCAGCCACGTAAAACATGCAAACAACAATTAGAGGACGTCTAACTTGTTTTTGCAGGGTATGCTATGTGATGTGATATGGCCAAAAGGATGTGATGAATGATATATGTGATGTATGAGATTGATCATGTTCTTGTAATAGGAATCACGACTTGCATGTCGATGAGTATGACAACCGGCAGGAGCCATAGGAGTTGTCTTAATTTATTTATGACCTGTGTGTCAACATAAACGTCATGTAATTACTTTACTTTATTGCTAACCGTTAGCTGTAGTAGTAGAAGTAATAGTTGACGAGACAACTTCATGAAGACACGATGATAGAGATCATGATGATGGAGATCATGGTGTCATGCCGGTGACGTCGATGATCATGGAGCCCCGAAGATGGAGATCAAAAGGAGCAATATGATATTGGCCATATCATGTCACTATTTGATTGCATGTGATGTTTATCATGTTTATGCATCTTGTTTACTTAGAACGACGGTAGTAAATAAGATGATCCCTCATAATAATTTCAAGAAAGTGTTCCCCCTAACTGTGCACCGTTGCGAAAGTTTGTTGTTTCAAAGCACCACGTGATGATCGGGTGTTAGATTCTAACGTTCACATAGAACGGGTGTAAGACAGATTTACACACGCGAAACACTTAGGTTGACTTGACGAGCCTAGCATGTACAGACATGGCCTCGGAACACAAGAGACCGAAAGGCCGAGCATGAGTCGTATGGTAGATATGATCAACATGAAGATGTTCACCGATGATGACTAGTCCGTCTCACGTGATGATCGGACACGGCCTAGTTGACTCGGATCATGTAATCACTTAGATGACTAGAGGGATGTCTATCTGAGTGGGAGTTCACAAGATGAACTTAATTATCCTGAACATAGTCAAAAGGTCTTCGCAAATTATGTCGTAGCTCGCGCTTCAGTTCTACTATTTAGATATGTACCTAGAGAAAATTTGGTTGAAAGTTGATAGTAGTAATTATGCAGACTAGGTCCGTAAACTGAGGTTTGTCCTCATTGCTTCATAGAAGGCTTATGTCCTTAATGCACCGCTCAGTGTGCTGAACCTCGAACGTTGTCTATGGATGTTGCGAACATCTGACATACACATTTTGATAACTATGTGATAGTTCAGTTAAACGGCTTAGAGTTGAGGCACCGAAGATGTTTTGAAACGTCGCGAAACATATGAGATGTTTCGAGGGCTGAAATTGGGATTTCAGGCTCGTGCCCACGTCAAGAGGTATAAGACCTCTGACGATTTTCTTAGCCTGCAAACTAAGGGAGAAAAGCTCAATTGTTGAACTTGTGCTCAGATTGTTTGAGTACAACAATCACTTGAATCGAGTGGGAGTTGATCTTCCAGATGAAATAGTGATGGTTCTCCGAAGTCATTACCACCAAGCTGCTTGAGCTTCGTGATGAACTATAATATATCATGGACATATATGATGATCCTTGAGATATTCGCGATGTTTGACACCACAAAAGTAGAGATCAATAAGGAGCATCAATTGTTGATGGTTGGTGAAACCACTAGTTTCAAGAAGGGCAAGGGCAAAAAGGGATGCTTCATGAAACGGCAAATCAGCTGCTGCTCTAGTGAAGAAACCCAAGGTTGAACCCAAACCCGAGACTAAGTGCTTCTGTAATAAAGGGAACAGCCACTGGAGCAGAATTACCCTAGATACTTGGTAGATAAGAAGGCTGGCAAGGTCGATAGAAGTATATTGGATGTATTATGTTAATGTGTACTTTACTAGTACTCCTAGTAGCACCAGGGTATTAGATACCGGTTCGGTTGCTAAGTGTTAGTAACTCGAAATAAAAGCTATGGAATAAACGGAGACTAGCTAAAGGTGAGATGACGATATGTGTTGGAAGTATTTCCAAGGTTGATCAAATATCGTACGCTCCCTCTACCATCAAGATTGGTGTTTGCGTTGAGCATAGACATGATTGGATTATGTCTATCGCAATACGGTTATCCATTTAAAGAGAATAATGGTTACTCTGTTTATTTGAATAATACCTTCAATGGTCTTACACCTGAAATGAATGGTTTATTAAATCTCAATCGTAGTGATACACATGTTCATGCCAAAAGATAGTAATGATAGTACCACCTACTTGTGGCACTGCCACGTAAGTCATATCGGTATAAAACGCATGAAGAAGCTCCATGTTGATGGATCTTTGGGCTCACTTGTTTTGAAAGGTTTGAGACATGCGAACCATGTCTATTGGTGTATATGCATGAAGAAACTCCATGCAAATGGACCATTTGGACTCACTTGATTTTGAATCACTTGAAACAAGCAAATCATACCACATGGGCAAGATGACTGAAAGCCTCGTTTTCAGTAAAATGGAACTAGAAAGCAACTTGTTGGAAGTAATACATTTTGATGTGTGCAATGCAATGAGTGCTGAGGCATGTAGTGGATATCGTTATGTTCTTACTTCATAGATGATTTGAGTAGATGTTGAGTATATTTACTTGATGAGTCACGAGTCTGAATTATTGAAAGGTTCAAGTAATTTCAGGGTGAAGTTGAAAGATCGTCGTGACAAGAGGATAAAATATCTATGATAAGATCATAGAGATGAATATCTGAATTACGAGTTTGGCACAGAATTAAGACATTGTGGAAATTGTTTCACAACTAATATAGCCTGGAACACCATAGTGTGATGGTGTGTCCGAACATCATAACTGCACCCTATTGGATATGATGCATACCATGATGTCTCTTATCGAATTACCACGATAGTTTATGGGTTAGGCATTAAATACAACCACATTCACTTTAAATAGGGCACCACATAATTCCGATGAGATGACATCATATGAACTATGGTTTAGAGAAACCTAAGCTGTCATTTCTTAGAAGTTTGGGGCTGCGACGCTTATGTGAAAAGTTTCAGGCTGATAAGCTCGAACCCAAAGTGGATAAATGCATCTTCATAGGACACCCAAAATAGTTGGGTATACCTCCTGTCTCAGATCCGAAAGCAATAAGGGATTGTTTCTAGAATTGGGTCCTTTCTCGAGGAAAAGTTTCTCTCGAAAGAATTGAGTGGGAGGATGGTGGAGACTTGATGAGGTTATTGAACCGCCTCTTCAACTAGTGTGTGGAAGGGCACAGGAGTTGTTCCTGTGGCACCTACACCAATTGAAGTGGAAGCTTATGATAGTGATCATGAAACTTCAGATCAAGTCACTACCAAACCTCGTGGGATGACAAGGATGCATACTACTTAAGAGTGGTACGTAATCCTGTCTTAGAAGTCGTGTTGCTAGACAACAATGAACCTACGAGCTATGGAGAAGCGATGGTGGGACTGGATTCCAAAATGGCTCGAGGCCATATAATTCGAGAGAGGATCCATATATGAAAACAAAGTGTAGACTTTGGAAGAACTACTTGATGGTCGTAAGGCTGTTAGGTACATATGGATTTTAAAAGGAAGACGGACAATGATGGTAAGTATCACCATTAAGAAAGCTCGACTTGTCGTTAAGATGTTTTCTGACAAGTTCAAGGAGTTGACTACGATGAGACTTTCTCACTCGTAGCGATGCTAAGAGTCTGTTGGAATTATATTAGCGATTACTGCATTATTTATGAAATCTTGCAGATAGGATGTCAAAACATTGTTTCCTCGATGATTTTCTTGAGGAAAGGTTGTATGTGATACAACCGGAAGGTTTTGTCAATCCTGAAAGATGCTAATAAGTATGCAAAGCTCCAGCAATCCTTCTAAGGACTGGAGTAAGCATCTCGGAGTTGGAATGTACGCTTTGATGAGATGATCAAAGATTTTGGGTGTATACAAAGTTTATGAGAAACTTGTATTTCGAAAGAAGTGAGTGGGAGCACTATAGAATTCTGATGAGTATATGTTGTTAACATATTGTTGATTGGAAATGATGTAGAATTTCTGGAAAGCATGCAGAGTTATTTGAAAAGTGTTTTTCAATGGAAAACCTGGATTAGGCTACTTGAGTATTGAGCATTAAGATCTATAAGGATAGATCAAAACGCTTAATAGTACTTTCAAATGAATACAAACCGTGACAAAATTTTGAAGGAGTTCAAAATGGATCGGCAAAGAAGGAGTTCTTGGCTGTGTTATAAGGTGTGAACATTGAGTAAGACTCGAAACTCGACCACGGCAGAATAGAGAGAAAGGACAAAGGTCGTCCCCTATGCTTAAGACATAGGCCCTACAGTATGCTATGCCGTGTACCGCACCTGAAATGTGCCTTGCCATGAGTCAGTCAAGGGGTACAAGAGTGATCCAAGAATAGATCACAAGACAGCGGTCAAAGTTATCCTTAGTAACTAGTGGACTAAGGAATTTTCTCGATTATGGAGGTGGTAGAAGAGTTCGTCGTAAAGGGTTACGCCGATGCAAACTTTGACACTAATCCAGATTATTCTGAGTAGTAAACTGGATTCGTATAGTAGAACAGTTATTTGGAATAGCTCCAAATATAGCGTAGTAGCTGCATCTACAAGATGACATAGAGATTTGCGAAGTACATACAGATCTGAAAGATTCAGACCCGTTGACTATAACATCTCTCACAAGCATAACATGTTCAAACCCAGAACTCATCGAGTGTTAATCACATGGTAATGTGAACTAGATTATTGACTCTAGTAAACTCTTTGGGTGTTAGTCACATGGGGATGTGACCTTGAGTGTTAATCACATATCGATGTGAACTGGATTATTGACTCTAGTGCAAGTGGGAGACTGTTGGAAATATGCCCTAGAGGCAATAATAAATTAGTTATTATTATATTTCCTTGTTCATGATAATCGTTTATTATCCATGCTAGAATTGTATTGATAGGAAACTCAGATACATGTGTGGATACATAGACAACACCATGTCCCTAGTAAGCCTCTAGTTGACTAGCTCGTTGATCAATAGATGGTTATGGTTTCCTGACCATGGACATTGGATGTCATTGATAACGGGATCACATCATTAGGAGAATGATGTGATGGACAAATACCCAATGCTAAGCCTAGCACAAGATCATGTAGTTCGTATGCTAAAGCTTTTCTAATGTCAAGTATCATTTCCTTAGACCATGAGATTGTGCAACTCCGGGATACCGTAGGAGTGCTTTGGGTGTGCCAAACGTCACAACGTAACTGGGTGGCTATAAAGGTATACTACAGGTATCTCCGAAAGTGTCTGTTGGGTTGGCACGAATCGAGACTGGGATTTGTCACTCCGTGTGACGAAGAGGTATATCTGGGCCCACTCGGTAGGACATCATCATAATGTGCACAATGTGATCAAGGAGTTGATCACGGGATGATGTGTTACGAAACGAGTAAAGAGACTTGCCGGTAACGAGATTGAACAAGGTATCGGGATACCGACGATCAAATCTCGGGCAAGTATCGTACCGCTAGACAAAGGGAATTGTATACGGGATTGAATAAGTCCTTGACATCGTGGTTCATCCGATGAGATAATCGTGGAACATGTGGGAGCCAACATGGGTATCCAGATCCCGCTGTTGGTTATTGACCGGAGAGTCATCTCGGTCATGTCTGCATGTCTCCCGAACCCGTAGGGTCTACACACTTAAGGTTCGATGACGCTAGGGTTGTAGGGATATGTATATGCAGTAACCCGAATGTTGTTCGGAGTCCCGGATGAGATCCCGGACGCCACGAGGAGTTACGGAATGGTCCGGAGGTAAAGAATTATATATAGGAAGTGCTATTTCGGGCATCGGGACAAGTTTCGAGGTCACCGGTATTGTACCGGGACCACCGGAAGGGTCCCGGGGGTCCACCGGGTGGGGCCACCTGCCCCAGGGGGCCACATGGGCTGTAGGGGGTGCGCCTTGGCCTATATGGGCCAAGGGCACCAGCCCCAAGAGGCCCATGCGCCTAGAAATAAGGAAGGGAAGAGTCCCAAAGGGGGAAGGCACCTCCTAGGTGCCTTGGGGAGGAGGGATTCCTCCCTTGGCCGCCGCACCCCTAGGAGATTGCATCTCCTAGGGCCGGCGCCCCCCCTAGGCTCCCTATATATAGTGGGGGAAGGAGGGCCTCTCAACCTACGCCTTTGGTGCCTCCCTCTCCCTCTCCAACACATCCTCCTCCTCCATAGTGCTTGGCGAAGCCCTGCCGGAGTACTGCAGCTCCACCACCACCACGTCGTCGTGCTGCTATTGGAGCCATCTTCCTCAACCTCTCCTTCCCCCTTGCTGGATCAAGAAAAAGGAGACATTACGCTAACCGTACGTGTGTTGAACGCGGAGGTGCCGTCCGTTCGGCGCTAGGATGATCGGTGATTTGGATCACGACGAGTACGACTCCATCAACCCCGTTCTCTTGAATGCTTCCGCGCGCGATCTACAAGGGTATCTAGATCCACTCCTCCCTTGTTGCTAGATTACTCCATAGATTGATCTTGGTGACACGTAGGAAAATTTTGAATTTCTGCTACATTCCCCAACAGGTCTCCCCTGGTTGTTGCTTGATGCGGCGTAGGTCGCCCGCGGCCGGCGGGCGGTCGCGATTGCCCTGGAAGTTGGCGACGAAGCGGTCACACATCTCGTCCCAGGAGGAGATCGAGCCGTGGTGCAGGTTCAGGAGCCAGGAGCGGGCCCCGTCCTTGAGAGCCATGGGAAATCAGTTTGCCATGAGTTTCTCGTCGCCATTGGCTGCTTCGATGCTCAGCTCGTAGAGCTGCAGGAACTCCGCGGGGTCGGCGGTGCCATCGTAGCGAGGAGGCAGATCCGGCTTGAACTTGCCTGGCCAGGCAACGCTGCGCAGCTCAGGGGTGAAGGCGCGGCAGCCGGCCATAGTTATTGGGGCCCGCTTCGGAGGTGGAGCTTGGTCTTGATGAGGTCCGTGCGGCGCCACCACGGGCGGCGCGCGGTCTTGACGAGGCGGCGCGAGAAGTGCAGGTGCACCTTTTCGCATCCGTGGGATTTCTTGGCAGCTTCTCTCTTCGCGTGCGGGCACCGGGCGTGGCGGATCAAACCGCGGGGCCGCGTGCCTTGGTGCCAAGGCACCGTCTTTGAGCTGGGGTGGTGGAGGCGTGCCTCGGGCCTCGGATGTGGGGTTCCGGCGAACCCTTAAGGTTCGAACACCGGGGTGCGCGCGAAGTCTTTTCCTCCCACCGATCTACGCCCTAGCTCGCTAAGATCTCGCGGACGAATTCGATGAACTCGCAATACAGAAAGACACAAGATTTATACTGGTTTGGGCCACCGTTGTGGTGTAATACCCTACTCCAGTGTGGTGGTGGTGTATTGCCTCTTGGGCTGATGATGGACAATACAAGCGGAAGAACAGCCTCCTGAGGTTGAGGTGTTCTTGTGCTTGGCTAACTTGTGTGTGTGGGGATGGTCTTTCGGATCCGTCCCTTCTTTCTCTATCTCTCTCTGTCGTCCCCTCTCTCGTCCATCCCCCTTTTTTTCGTCCCTCCCTATGGTGGTGGCTAACTCTATTTATAGTGGCCCTAGTCCTCTTCCCAAATATTGAGCGGGAAGGGAGCCAACAACGGTGGGCTAATTTGAAGGGGGACAACTAGTACAAGCCATCCTGACAAAAGTGGTCTTCACCGCCAAAGGCTCTTGTGGTGACGCTGTCTCGGGCTCCACGATGACCTCCGTCTTGCTGTCCTTCTTGTCCTGGTCTTGTTGCACCTATATGGCAACCTTTGCCTGATGCCTCGGTACTCCTCGCCTGCGCAGGCCTCCTTGGCACCAAAGAGGAAACAAGGACGCTCCGCGTGCTGGCGCCCGCCTGGTGTCGATCGTCATGGCTCATGTCACGAGAGCCTCGTGAGGTTTTCCTCGCCTTGATATCTCCGCCCCTCGTGAGCCTGCCCGACCAGGCCACTCCAGAGGAGGTCTTGTGTCAACCGCCTCGCGAGGCTTGGCCCCTCGCGAGGGTTTTGGATGCCTTGTTGATGAAGATGGGCCGTACAGCCTGCTAGCTTAGCCACGCAGCGGGCCGCAGGCAGGCAAGCCTGGGGACCCCCGTTCCTAGAACACCGACAATATCCATGTTCCAACATGGAACAAACTTCAACTTCACCTGCAACTAGCAACACTATAAGAGGGGCTGAGAAAAGCGGTAACATAGCCAAACAACGGTTTGCTAGGAATGTAGGTTAGAGGCTTGACATGGCAATATGGGAGGCATGATATAGCAAGTGGTAGGTAGCGCGACATAGCAATAGAGCGAGCAACTAGCAAGCAAAGATAGAAGTGATTTCGAGGGTATGGTCATCTTGCCTGAGATCCTGGAAGGAAGAAGAATGAGTCCATGAAGAAGACAAATGGACATAGTCGAACGAATCCTCACAACTCCGGATCAAAAACCGAAGCTAACGAGAGAAGCAACCCGGAAAGAAGCAAGCAACATAGTAAACAACCAAGCAAAAACATGGCATGATGCACAACCAAGTATGATGCATGTCCGGTTTAAAGAGGCATGGCATGGCAAAGTGCACAAACAATACTACAAATTAAGTGGAGCTCCATGTGCAACGAGTTGCATATTGAAGAAAACACCACATTTAATTATTTGGTTCACTCCCGTTTATGTGCCCAACAATATTAAATGTTATTAAACATGGCAAGAGGTGAAACATGAGTAAAATACACAGTTAGGCATTTTAAATGAGGCTGGAAACATCAAACAACCATCTCGGTAAATCCCCATATGCATTTAGCAATTTAATGCAAACAACAATTTTAAACATCTTAATGTTGTTAACATGATGCGGATGACATGTTCAAGTTTATGAAAATTTTATAAAAAAGTTGACATGAGCATATTATGAAACATTTGTCACCGTGGTGGAAAGAAAGGGTGCCACGGCGATGAATCCGAAAATGATGCCACGACACCATATCGGTTTCGGTAGCTCATAGAGATACCGGTGCAAAAAGGGTAGTGTGGCGGGAGCATGTCTAGCAAGGATGGTGGAGTGATCCCGGATGCCGGGTTCCCACGAGACGACGACAAGGAAACAAGGAACGTACAAGGATCAATTCGGACATGGTGCAAACATATGGTGCATCTCATACAACACATGCATTCGTTCGCGGGCGTCATCTCGGAGTTATACCTTCAAAGTGTGCAAACGAGACGATTCGGGTTCGGTGCAATGTAGAGGAAGTAGACGTTCTCGGGACGGTCGTAGTGGAAGTAGTGGTACACGGCGTCGGTAATGGAAGTAGTGATACACGTTTTGTAGAGGGACTTGATGAATCCGAGTCACTTGGGGTCGACGGTACTCGTTCATGTTTCGAGGAGGAAGTAGAGGTTCTCGCGATCTCGGCGACGGTAGTGGTATATGTCATCGGTAGCTGAACTTGGTGATCCGGAGAGGGTACTTGCCAGACCCACAACACTGTAATCGTTCATGGCAGAGAACTTGATGTTCATGGGTCTTCCAAAAATGGCGTGGTAATTGGCGAAGTGCACGCCGACGGTAGTCAAACTTGACAATTTTTGTTCATGGGTCTTCGGTGTCGGTAGTTATTCTAGGCGCCGGGTGTCGAGGTACTTGGCGTTCTTGGGATTCCAAAGAAGGCAGTAGAGGTACTTGATGCGTCACAATGTAGTCGAACTTGACGCATCCGAATTCTTCGGGTTTGAAGCTGTACTTGGCGTTCGGAGTCCGGGTCTTGCCGCACTTGATGGTCCGAAACGAAAAAAACGCAAGGACCCCGGGTGGCAGCAGCAAGGAAGCGATGGTAGTGGTCAGCGGCAGGAAGCAGGGAGCTCGAGCACAAAGCGGGCGACTGGGCAGACGACGCGGGGACGTACGGGTGAGAGGCGAGACAGAGTAGCGGGTCCTGGTGGCCGGCATCGCCGGATCTCGCGGATGGGAGGCTGGTGCCTCGGGAGCTCGCAGGAGAAGGCGGGTCGGGGAGGTCCTGCGGCCTCGAGGGAAGCAGAGGAAGACGAGGTACATGGTGATGGGGCAGCTTGTGCTCACTGGCGTCGAAGGACGATGCTGTGGCATAGCCGCGACATTGCAGTGATGGAGCTGGAGGGCGGCAGCCATGGCACGGCGGCGGCGCGAGAGGAAGGCGCGGGTAGGGAAGAGAGGCCGCGATGGAGAGATGAGGGGGTTGAGGAGATCGGGCGCAGACGCAATGACCTGCTCCTCTCTACATGTGGCAGCACAAGAGGAGGGCGAAGAGGAGAGGGTGGAGATGGGGATCGGGCGAAGGAGCTCCTCTCCCTCGGCTCGATGCATGCGGGCGTGTGTGTAGCGGCGGTCGATGGAACGAGGGGAGGAAGAGAGATGGGACGCTGGGTGCAGGCTAGGGTTAGAAGGGTTAGGTGGGCCGGCGCAGGAGGCCCGGTCCAGTGGCTGCAGCTAGGCTTAAATGGGTTTTCCCCTCCGTTCTCTACTAACTTTTCTTTAATACTCTCCAAGGAGAAAAAATAGCAAGAAAAGCCCAGGGAGATAGGAGAGGAGTATGAGAGATATGAAAATATCCCCATGACCCGAATTATGCAGGACTTTTATAAATTGACTTAGCAATTTTAGTCGATAGAAAATAATAATAATAATTCAAGTTTGAGTTTAATTCAAACTTGAACCATTTTTGCACCCAACCAAATCAACTCAGAAAAGATGAGATTAGGCCGAGAGGTAAGTGGCATGGTCCAAAAATTATAGGAAAAGAATGAACATTAAATTGGTGCAGGAAATAGAATACCACAATTTAAATGGATTAACGAAGAAGGAGAAGAAGATGATCAAGCACGGTTGTGGGTGTAGAAGAAGATGAAGTTGAGAAAGAGACAATGCAGGGGTTGATGCACTGTGCAAAGAGACTCCGGTTTAGGAAAGAGGAAAAACAAAGAACAAGGTTGGTCTCTGAATGGTCAACAAAAGCAAGGGGGGACGCGACAGCTACGAGCGGATGCAAGTTTTAAAAACAATGACGCCAACGAGTGCCGATGCAATGCAAATGATGACATGATGAAGGCAAACAAACAAATAAATAACACAACTAACATGCAAGACATGGAAGGCATCTGGAGCATCGGTCTCGGGGCATCACAAGACTCCCCGAAGAAGAGGATCGCCCAGAAAAACTCGGTGCCGACCTGTAAAAATACATGAATGTGTTACGTATGTCTTTGGTAACAGCAATGGAGCGGAACGCTATGAAAGTACTCCGGATTCTATTACGGTTTGGCCGAGGGCTGGTCCCCCTGTCGGAGCTGCTCGACGGCGTCGCTTTCCAAACCTAAGCCGATCAACGGTGGCATCTTGCCCTTCTTGGAAGACCACCCCTCCCAATCTTCGGAGGCGGCTCTTTTCCTCTTGTTTGGAGAAGGGATACTGGGTCCTTTTCTGCCTCCGTCTTCGGGCGAGGATAGGTCGATTTCTCCGAACTCAGTGTTCGACCTACCTCCGGAACCAAGGTCATCTTGGGTCTTCTCGCCCTCCCCTACTGGTGCCTGGTATGGCGCCGAGGCCAGCATCCTTGTTAACACGGGAGTAGCTGAGTCTTCGGAAGAGGACCTAGACACCTAATCAGTTTCGCCCTGAAAAAGGATGATACTGTTGGTATGTTGCCACTGGGTATCCGACTATAAGGTATTCGGTACACGGGTACTTACCGGGGTATTCAGACCGTTGCAGTCTAGGCCGACATCTTCGGTGGTGTCCGGCCATTGCCTTCATTTCCCGAAGAATAATTTCCACATTCCTTTGTGCGTTGTGCCAAAGAAGTGCTGAAGAGTTCGCAACCCTTCTGGGTTAAACTCCCATAGGCGGAGTGGTCGTCGCTGACACGGCAGGGTCCGATGAACTAGCATTACTTGAACGACGTTGGCTATGTCGATGTCCCTCTCAATAAGGCTGCGGATGCGACTTTGCAGAGTTCACACATCATTCGTTGATCCCCAGTCTAGCCCCTTGTTAATCCACGATGCAAGCTGAACTGGGGGGCTAGATCGGAAGAAGGGCGCAGTTCCCCACTTGGAGCTGCGGGGCTCGGTGATATAGAACCACCCTTGCTGCCCCAAATCAGAAGATTTGGCGAAGGATCCTTTCAGCCAAACGGCGCTAGCAAGCTTGCTCAGTGCAGCACTGCCGCACTCGGCTTGCTCCCCCTCTACCACTTGCGGCTTCACATCGAAGGTCTTGAGCCACAAGCCGAAGTGCGGAGTAGTTCGGAGGAAAGCTTTGCACGTGATGATAACACCGAGATAAGAAGAATAGAGTCTGGGGCCAGATTGTGAAAATCTAGCCTGTAGTAGAACATGAGCCCTCCGATGAAGGGATTAAGTGCAAACCCTAACCTGCGGAGGAAGTGGGACACGAACACGACCCTCTCGCCGGATCTGGGGGAGGGAATAACCTGCCCCTCGGCAGGAAGCCGGTGATGGATTTCTGCGGTCAAGTGTCTCGCCGCCCGGAGCTTTGCGATATCTTCCTTGGTGAGAGAAGAAGCTACCCACCGGCCTTGACGGTTGGATCCGGACATGATTGGGGCTTGTGGCGACTGAAACCCGGGTGTTGGAACTCGGGGTTGCAGGGGTCGAGGAAGAGGCAAGCATAGAAGAAAAAGACGGGTCTGTACCCCTATATAAAGGCTGCAAATATCAAACGTCTCCTCTTGGGCCTCAAAAATGTGCTTGTTTCCAAGGAGTTATACCCCAGCGACGGTTGGGTTACCCACGTCCGGTTCGACAGGAATCCCTTAAAAAAGGGAGGCATGATCTCCACTAGGATAAGACGTGTCAATAAAGCCACGTCTTGGGACGTGGGGCGACGAGCCGGCTAAAACGGTTCACAAGTAGTGGCCAGGCAGGCATGGTGTCATATTATCAAAAAATGGTCGATGAGGTGAACTCATAAAATATGATGTCCTCTGCGGTTGTGTAGACACGTCTAGATACAATCATCACATCTGAAGATTAACAGGGAGTTCAGAAGGGGGAACCCACCTTGCAATGCCAAAGACAATCTGCATGCTGGACTCCTCGTCATTGAAGCCAGGTTTAGGGGCTACTGCGGGAGTCCTGGATTAAGGGGTCCTCGGGCGTCCGGCTTGTTATCCATGGGCCGGACTGATGGGCTATGAAGACATGAAGGCCAAAGACTGTACCCGTGTCCGGATTGGATTCTACTTGGTGTGGAGGGCAAGCTTGGGGACCGACTATGAAGATTCCTTCTTATGTAACCGACTCTATGTAACCCTAGATTCCCCCCTGTGTTTATATAAATAGGAGGGGTTAGTCCGAAAAGGATATATACTCATTACCATAGTCATACAGGCTAGGCTTTTAGGTATTAGCCATTATGATCTCGTGGTAGATCAGCTCTTGTAACACTCATATTCATCAAGATCAATCAAGCAGGACGTAGGGTATTACCTCCCTAGAGAGGGCCCGAACCTGGGTAAACATCGTGTCCCCCGTCTCCTGTTACCATCGATCCTAGACGCACAGTTTGGGACCCCCTACCCGAGATCCGCCGGTTTTGACACCGACAATGAGGAAGCGGGAGGGGCTCACCGACGCCGACCTTATTGCCGCCTTCATCATGCGCCGGGTTCTACCGCTGCAGCGGTGCACCCACATCATGGTCTGATGACTGTTCTTTAGGACCCCAACCGGATGTCGAGCCTGCACCTGGGAGCGGACCAGGTCACCTGCCGGGTCAACGACATTTCCAAGGCCAGGCTGCAGGAGGATTGGGAGTTCGGGAAACCCCCGTACAGCCAGGCGAACCCGGCACCCATGGTGAGTCCTTGGTCTCCGTATTTTGTCGTTGCCCATCTTATTATTCGCCCCGACGCAACACGGGAGGTGCTTTTGAATGCCATCTGGCATCCATATGATTGGGCACCAACGCAGGTGGTGCGGGCCGGCTTAGAGGAGCCCGTGGCTCACCGTGAGGAGGCAGAGGAGGCGGATGCCGATGCCAGCGTGGGTTGCCGTGCAGGTATGTTTTGGTGCTCTTCACTTCTTGGGATGTAAGTCGTGAGGCAGTATGGGGATTTTGATGCGAGTCGTTGGCGCAGCGTCACCAAGGGGAGGTGGGGGTAGTGCGGCTGGAGCCGGGTCGTCTTGGGGGACGGCGACGGCGAGCCGGCCGCACGGGAAGGGTGACGTGGCGCCCCATGGTCCAGTCGTGAAGCACGCAGCGGACCCAACGACCGGGATGAAGCCGCCCGCCAAGAAGAGAAGTCTCGCTCCGCAGGCGGCGCCGGCGAGACCCACCATCCCGGTGGTGCCTGGGTGAGTTCTCTTTCTGCTAGATTCGAGTTGCCGAGTGGCTTCCCTTGGTTATTGCTAGTTTACTCCATCGAGCTTCAGGTCACCAATTTCGTTGGCGTTGGTGGCGGCGGATGCTGCGTCCGGCGGGGACGCCATGTTCCGGAAGACACGGACCGGCGCCAAAGATCGGGACAAGGAGGTGGTCGATCCAGATCTCGTCCTGGACCCGTCCGACACCGAAGGCCTGGCCTGGCGGGACCGAAATAGGGCCGAGGCAGAGCAGGAGGCGGCGTTGAACCAGGCTTGGGTTAGCGCCGCAGTGGCGTGGGCGCACGCCAGCACAAAGCCGGCGTGGCCCGAGATGCCAGCCGAGATGGAGCCGGTGGCGACGGTCTTCATGCCATCGTCGGAGGGGGAGCACGGCCAAGGTGGCCGTGCGGGTGTGGTGGACCTTGTCGGATCACAGGTTTCGGCAAAACCCTCAAGGTTTGAACACTAGGGTGCGCGCGAAGATCTCCCCCTACCGATCCACGTCCTAGCTCGGCTAAGATCTTACGAACTAACTCGACAAACTCTCAACACAAGGGGCACAAGATTTATACTGGTTCGGGCCACTGTTGTGGTGTAATACCCTACTCCAGTGTGGTGTGGTGGATTGCCTCTTGGGCTCAGGATGATTAGTACATGGGGAAGAACAACCTCCTGAGGAGAGGTGTTCTTGTGCTTGGTGAACTCGTGGTTGTCTTGGTCTCTCTTTGCCAGACTGGTCTCTCTATCCTCCTATCTTCTTCTCTCCCCTAGCTATGGTGGTGGCTAGTCCTATTTATAGAGGCCCTGGTCCTCTCCCAAAATATTGAGCGGGAAGGGAGCCAACAACGGCCAATTCGAAGGGGGACAACTAGTACAGCTTATCCTGACAAAAGCTGTCTTCGCCTGTCAAAGGCTCTGGTGGTGACGCCGTCTTGGGCTCAACGGTGACCTCCATCTTGCTGTCCTTCTGGTCTTGGTCTTGTTGCACTGATATGGAAACCTTTGCTTGATGCCTCGGTACTCCGCGCTTGTGCCTGATTCCTTAGCACCGAAAAGGAAACAAGGACACTGTGCACGCTGGCGCCCGCCTGGCCTTGGTCCTCATGGCTTACATCACTGGAACCTCGTGAGGTTTGCCTGGCCTTGAAATCTCCGCCCCTCACGAGCCAACCTGGTGAGGCCGCTCCTGAGGAGGTCTTATGTCGTCTGCCTCACGAGGCTTGGCCCCTCGCGAGGGTCTTGAGTCTTTGCTGGTGAAGATGGGCCGTACGGGCCCGTTTGCAGAGCCATGCCATGGGCCACAGGCAGGCAAGTCTGGGGACCCCTGTTCCCAGAACGCCGACAGTAGCCCCCAGGCCCAAGGCGCGCTTGGGCATGGCTTCGAGGCGAAGCCAAAGGCCAAGTTTGGAGCGCCGCGTGCCCCAATAGCCCATGGCCTTGGTCGACGCGTGGCAGTTGATTGGACGTGGGCGCCTCCGCTTCCCCACGCTGCCTTGATACCCGCCTGGCTAGACGGCCATCGCAGTCTACACGGTCATTCTTCCATCGCCTCCGCCATTCTCCTCCGATTCCTCTGCTTCCCCCCAGACTCCTCTCCTCTTTCCAATCTGACCTTAGCTCTGCTCACTCCATCGCCATGGCACTGACGCAAGCGGATAAGGGGAAGAAGCCCCTGTCTTCGGTTAGTGCGCCCCCGGCCGTCGAGCCCGTAGTTGGCCGATTGCTGGTGCTCAACAATGAGGATATGGGCAAGGCGCTTCCCATGCTTGCCTCCAGCTTCAATGAGTGGGGAAAGACGGTGGCTTGGCCTGCATCTCGCGCTCGCATTGACCGGGCGGCCACTGAGGTCCCATTCTTCATCGACGCCCTTTAGGCCGGCTTGGTCCCTCCTTTCTCCGCCTTCTTCAACGCTGTGCTTGCGCATTATCAGATCCATATGCTGCACCTTGATCCTCAATCAGTGACCCTTCTCGCCGTCTTCGCCTTTGTTTGGGAGGCCATGATAGGCATTGCCCCTTTAGTGGCCCTTCTCCGCCACTTCTTTTCGCTGCACCTGGTTGATCCCCAACAGAGCTCAGGATGCCTGAGCTTTCAGGCCGTGGCAGCGACGGCCGGCACAGGGTGATGTCTACTACACAACCTTATTCTTGTAGACGTTATTGGGCCACCAAGTGTAGAGGTTTGTAGGACAATAGCAAATTTCCCTCAAGTGGATGACCTAAGGTTAATCAATCCGTAGGAGGCGTAGGATGAAGATGGTCTCTCTCAAGCAACCCTGCAACCAAATAACAAAAAGTCTCTTGTGTCCCCAACACACCCAATACAATGGTAAATTGTATAGGTGCACTAGTTCGGCGAAGAGATGGTGATACAAGTGGTATATGGATGGTAGATAAAGGTTTTTGTAATCTGAAAATATAAAAACAGCAAGGTAACTAATGATGAAAGTGAGCACAAACGGTATTGCAATGCGTTGAAACAAGGCCTAGGGTTCATACTTTCACTAGTGCAAGTTCTCTCAACAATAATAACACAATTGGATCATATAACTATCCCTCAACATGCAACAAAGAGTCACTCCAAAGGCACTAATAGCGGAGAACAAACGAAGAGATTATGGTAGGGTACGAAACCACCTCAAAGTTATCCTTTCTGATCGATCTATTGAAGAGTCCGTAGTAAAATAACACCTTAAGACACAAATCAACCAAAACCCTAATGTCACCTAGATACTCCAATGTCACCTCAAGTATCCGTTGGTATGATTATACAATATGCATCACACAATCTGAGATTCATCTATTCAAACCAACACAAAGTACTTCAAAGAGTGCCCTAAAGATTCTAGCAGAGAGTCAAGATGAAAACATGTGCCAACCCCTATGCATAGGTTCATGGGCGGTACCCGCAAGTTGATCACCAAAACGTACATCTAGTGGATCAATAGAATACCCCATTTTCACCGCGGGTATCCCACGCAAGACATACATCAAGTGTTCTCAAATCCTTAAAGACTCAATCCGATAAGATAACTTCAAAGGGAAAACTCAATTTATTACAAGAGAGTAGAGGGGGAGAAACATCATAAGATCCAACTATAATAGCAAAGCTCGCGATACATCAAGATCGTACAACCTCAAGAACACGAGAGAGAGAGAGAGAGAGAGAGAGAGATCAAACACATAGATACTCGTACATACCCTCAGCCCTGAGGGAGAACTACTCCCTCCTCGTCATGAAGAGCCCCGGGATGATGAAGATGGCCACCGGTGAGGGATTGCCCCCTCCGGCAGGGCGCCGGAACGGGTCTAGATTGGCTTTCGGTGGCTACGAAGGCTTCTAGCGGCGAAACTCCCGATCTATTCTGCGCTCCGAAGTTTTTAGGGTATATGGGTTTATATAGGAGGAAGAAGTACGTCGGTGGATCTCCGGGCTGTCCACGAGGCAGGGGGCGCGCCCAGGGGGGTGGGCATGCCCCCACCCTCGTGGGCAGCCCGAGACTCTCCTGGTCCAGCTCCGATATTCCGTGGGCTTCTTCTGGTCCAGAAATAAGTTCCGTGAAGTTTCAGGTCAATTGGACACCATTTGATTTTCCTTTTCTACGATACTCTAAAACAAGGAAAAAAACAGAGACTGGCACTAGGCTCTGGGTTAATAGGTTAGTCCCCAAAATCATATAAAATAGCATATAACTGCATATAATGTTGGAAATATGCCCTAGAGGCAATAATAAAAGTATTATTATATTTCATTGTTCATGATAATTGTCTTTTATTCATGCTATAACTGTATTATCCGGAAATCGTAATACACGTGTGAATACATAGACCTCAATATGTCCCTAGTGAGCCTCTAGTTGACTAGCTCGTTGTGATCAACAGATAGTCATGATTTCCTGGCTATGGACATTGGATGTCATTGATAACGGGATCACATCATTAGGAGAATGATGTGATGGACAAGACCCAATCCTAAGCATAGCACAAAGGTCGTTTAGTTCGTTTGCTAGAGCTTTGCCAATGTCAAGTATCTCTTCCTTAGACCATGAGATCGTGTAACTCCCGGATACCGTAGGAGTGCCTTGGGTGTATCAAACGTCACAACGTAACTGGGTGACTATAAAGGTGCATTACAGGTATCTCCGAAAGTAGCTGTTGGGTTGACACGGATCGAGACTGGGATTTGTCACTCCGTATGACGGAGAGGTATCTCTGGGCCCACTCGGTAATGCATCATCATAATGAGCTCAAGGTGACCAAAGTGTTGGCCACGAGATCATGCATTACGGTACGAGTAAAGTGACTTGCCGGTAACGAGACTGAACAAGGTATTGGGATACCGACGATCGAGTCTCGGGCAAGTAACGTACCGATTGACAAAGGGAATTGTATACAGGGTTTGATCGAATCCTCGACATCGTGGTTCATCCGATGACAACATCGAGAAGCATGTGGGAGCCAACATGGGTATCCAGATCCCGCTGTTGGTTATTGACCGGAGAACGTCTCGGTCATGTCTACATGTCTCCCGAACCCGTAGGGTCTACACACTTAAGGTTCGATGACGCTAGGGTTATAAAGGAAGTTTGTATGTGGTTACCGAATGTTGTTCGGAGTCCCGGATGAGATCCCGGACGTCACGAGGAGTTCCGGAATGGTCCGGAGGTAAAGATTTATATATGGGAAGTCCTATTTTGGCCACCGGAAAATGTTCGGGATTTTTCGGTATTGTACCGGGAAGGTTCTAGAAGGTTCCGGAGTGGGGCCCACCTGCATGGGGGGACCCACATGAACGTGAGTAGTGGGGGAAAGGCCCCACACCCCTGGTCAAGGCGCACCAAGATCCCCCCTTAGAAGGAATAAGATCATATCCCGAAGGGATAAGATCAAGATCCCTAAAAAGGGGGGATAACAATCGGTGGGGAAGGAAATGATGGGATTTCTTTCCTCCCACCTTGGCCAACGCCCCAATGGACTTGGAGGGCAAGAAACCAGCCCCTCCACCCCTATATATAGTGGGGAGGCGCATGGGAGCTTAACACAAGCCAAGGCGCAGCCCCTCCCCTCCCCAACACCTCTCCTCCTCCGTATATGCTTGGCGAAGCCCTGTCGGAGTACTGCTGCACCAACTACACCACGCCGTCGTGCTGCCGTTGGAGCAATCTTCCTCAACCTCTCCTTCCCCCTTGCTGGATCAAGAAGGAGGAGACGTCTCCCGTCCCGTACGTGTGTTGAACGCGGAGGTGCTGTCCGTTCAGCACTTGGACATCGGTGATCCGAATCACGTTCGAGTACGACTCCATCATCACCATCCCCTTGGCTAGCTTCCGCTCGTGATCTACAAGTGGTATGTAGATGCAAACTCTCTCCCTTGACTCGTTGCTTAGATGAACTCATAGATGGATCTTGGTGAAACCGTAGGAAAAATTTTAATTTTCTGCAACGTTCCCCAACAGTGGCATCATGAGCTAGGTCTATGCGTAGTTCTCTTTGCACGAGTAGAACACAATTTTGTTGTGGGCGTGGATTTTGTCATCTTACTTGCCTCTACTAGTCTTTTCTTGCTTCGGCGGTATTGTGGGATGAAGCGGCCCGGACCAACCTTACACGTACGCTTACGTGAGACCGGTTCCACCGACTGACATGCACTAGTTGCATAAGGTGGCTGGCGGGTGTCTGTCTCTCCCACTTTAGTTGGAGCGGATTCGATGAAAAGGGCCCTTATGAAGGGTAAATAGAAGTTGACAAAATCACGTTGTGGTTATTCGTAGGTAAGAAAACGTTCTTGCTAGAACCCAATTGCAGCCACGTAAAAGATGCAACAACAATTAGAGGACGTCTAACTTGTTTTTGCAGCGATTGATCATGTGATGTGATATGGCCAGAAGTTGTGATGAATGATGAATTGTGATGTATGAGATCATGTTCTTTGTAATAGGATTCACGACTTGCATGTCGATGAGTATGACAACCGGCAGGAGCCATAGGAGTTGTCTTTATTTTTTGTATGACCTGCGTGTCATTGAAGAACGCCATGTAACTCACTTTACTTTATTGCTAAACGCGTTAGCCATAGAAGTAGAAGTAGTCGTTGGCGTGACAACTTCATGAAGACACGATGATGGAGATCATGATGATGGAGATCATGGTGTCAAGCCGGTGACAAGATGATCATGGAGCCCCGAAGATGAAGATCAATGGAGCTATATGATATTGGCCATATCATGTCACAACTATATAATTGCATGTGATGTTTATTATGTTTATGCATCTTGTTTACTTAGGACGACGGTAGTAAATAAGATGATCCCTTACAAAAATTTCAAGAAGTGTTCTCCCCTAACTGTGCACCGTTGCTACAGTTCGTCGCTTCTAAGCACCACGTGATGATCGGGTGTGATGGATTCTTACGTTCACATACAACGGGTGTAAGACAGTTTTACACAGCGAAAACACTTAGGGTTAACTTGACGAGCCTAGCATGTGCAGACATGGCCTCGGAACACGGAGACCGAAAGGTCGAACACGAGTCGTATGGAAGATACGATCAACATGAGAATGTTCACCGACGATGACTAGTCCGTCTCACGTGATGATCGGACACGGCCTAGTCGACTCGGATCGTGTAACACTTAGATGACTAAAGGGATGTCTAATCTGAGTGGGAGTTCATAATTTGATTAGAACTTAATTATCATGAACTTAGTCTAAAACCTTTGCAAATATGTCTTGTAGATCAAATGGCCAACGCTCATGTCAACATGAACTTCAACGCGTTCCTAGAGAAAACCAAGCTGAAAGATGATGGCAGCAACTATACGGACTGGGTCCGGAACCTGAGGATCATCCTCATAGCTGCCAGGAAACAATATGTCCTAGAAGGACCGCTAGGTGACGCTCCCGTCCCAGAGAACCAAGACATTATGAATGCTTGGCAAACTCGCGCTGATGATTACTCCCTCGTTCAGTGCGGCATGCTTTACAGCTTAGAACCGGGGCTCCAAAAGCGTTTTGAGCATCACGGAGCATATGAGATGTTCGAAGAGCTGAAACTAGTTTTCCAAGCTCATGCCCGGGTCGAGAGATATGATGTCTCCGACAAGTTCTACAGTTGTAAGATGGAGGAAAACAGTTCTGTCAGTGAGCACATCCTGAAGATGTCTGGGTTGCACAACCGTATGACCCAGCTGAACATTAACCTCCCAGATGAGGCGGTCATTGACAGAATCCTCCAGTCGCTCCCACCAAGCTACAAGAGCTTTGTGATGAACTACAACATGCAGGGGATGGAAAAGACCATTCCTGAAGTGTTCTCGATGCTGAAGTCAGCAGAGGCTGAAATCAAGAAAGAACATCAAGTGTTGATGGTCAATAAGACCACTAAGTTCAAGAAGGGCAAGGGTAAGAAGAACTTCAAGAAGGACGGCAAGGAGGTTGCCGCGCCTGGTAAGCCAGTTACCGGGAAGAAGTCAAAGAATGGACCTAAGCCTGAGACTGAGTGCTTTTATTGCAAGGGGAAGGGTCACTGGAAGCGGAACTGCCCCAAATACTTAGCAGATAAGAAGGCCGGCAAAACCAAAGGTATATTTGATATACATGTAATTGATGTGTACCTTACCAGTACTCGTAGTAACTCCTGGGTATTTGATACCGGTGCCGTTGCTCATATTTGTAACTCACAGCAGGAGCTGCGGAATAAACGGAGACTGGCGAAGGACGAGGTGACGATGCGCGTCGGGAATGGTTCCAGAGTCGATGTGATCGCCGTCGGCACGCTGCCTCTACATTTACCTACGGGATTAGTTTTGAACCTTAATAATTGTTATTTAGTGCCAAGTTTGAGCATGAACATTGTATCTGGATCTCGTTTAATACGAGATGGCTACTCATTTAAGTCTGAGAATAATGGTTGTTCGATTTATATGAGAGATATGTTTTATGGTCATGCTCCGATGGTCAATGGTTTATTCTTAATGAATCTCGAGCGTAATATTACACATGTTCATAGTGTAGATGCCAAAAGATGTAAAGTTGATAACGATAGTCCCACATACTTGTGGCACTGCCGCCTTGGTCACATTGGTGTCAAGCGCATGAAGAAGCTCCATGCCGATGGACTTTTAGAGTCTCTTGATTATGAATCGTTTGACACGTGCGAACCATGCCTCATGGGCAAGATGACCAAGACTCCGTTCTCCGGAACAATGGAGCGAGCAACCAACTTATTGGAAATCATACATACCGATGTGTGCGGTCCAATGAGCGTTGAGGCTCGCGGAGGATATCGTTATGTTCTCACTCTCACTGATGACTTAAGTAGATATGGGTATGTCTACTTAATGAAACACAAGTCTGAGACCTTTGAAAAGTTCAAGGAATTTCAGAATGAGGTGGAGAATCAACGTGACCGAAAGATAAAGTGCCTACGATCAGATCGTGGAGGAGAATATTTAAGTCACGAATTTGGCACACACTTAAGGAAATGTGGAATCGTTTCACAACTCACGCCGCCTGGAACACCTCAGCGAAACGGTGTGTCCGAACGTCGTAATCGCACTCTATTGGATATGGTGCGGTCTATGATGTCTCTTACTGATTTACCGCTATCATTTTGGGGATACGCTCTAGAGACAGCTACATTCACTTTAAATAGGGCACCGTCTAAATCCGTTGAGACGACACCGTATGAATTATGGTTTGGGAAGAAACCTAAGCTGTCGTTTCTAAAAGTTTGGGGATGCGATGCTTATGTCAAGAAACTTCAACCTGAAAAGCTCGAACCCAAGTCGGAAAAATGCGTCTTCATAGGATACCCTAAGGAAACTGTCGGGTATACCTTCTACTTAAGATCCGAGGGCAAAATCTTTGTTGCCAAGAACGGATGCTTTCTGGAAAAAGAGTTTCTCTCGAAAGAAGTAAGTGGGAGGAAAGTAGAACTCGATGAAGTACTACCTCTCGAACGGGAAAGTGGTGCAGCTCAGGAAAATGTTCCTGTGATGCCCACACCAACTGAAGAGGAAACCAATGATGATGATCAAGGTACTTCGGATCAAGTTGCTACTGAACTTCGTAGGTCCACAAGGACACGTTCCGCACCAGAGTGGTACGGCAACCCCGTCCTGGAAATCATGTTGTTAGACAACGGTGAACCTTCGAACTATGAAGAAGCGATGGCGGGCCCAGATTCCAACAAATGGCTTGAAGCCATGAAATCCGAGATAGAATCCATGTATGAAAACAAAGTATGGACTTTGACAGACTTGCCCGATGATCGGCGAGCGATAGAAAACAAATGGATCTTTAAGAAGAAGACAGACGCGGATGGTAATGTCACCATCTATAAAGCTCGACTTGTCGCTAAGGGTTATCGACAGGTTCAAGGGATTGACTACGACGAGACATTCTCTCCCGTAGCGAAGCTAAAGTCCGTCCGAATCATGTTAGCAATTGCCGCATACTATGATTATGAGATATGGCAGATGGACGTCAAAACAGCATTCCTTAACGGGCATCTTAAGGAAGAACTGTATATGATGCAGCCGGAAGGTTTTGTCGATCCTAAGAACGCTAACAAAGTATGCAAGCTCCAGCGATCCATTTATGGGCTGGTGCAAGCATCTCGGAGTTGGAATATTCGCTTTGATGAGATGATCAAAGCGTTTGGGTTTATGCAGACTTATGGAGAAGCCTGCGTTTACAAGAAAGTGAGTGGGAGCTCTGTAGCATTTCTCATATTATATGTAGATGACATACTCTTGATGGGAAATAATATAGAATTTCTGGACAGCATTAAGGCCTACTTGAATAAGTGTTTTTCAATGAAGGACCTTGGAGAAGCTGCTTACATATTAGGCATCAAGATCTATAGAGATAGATCGAGACGCCTCATAGGTCTTTCACAAAGCACATACCTTGATAAGATTTTGAAGAGGTTCAAAATGGATCAGTCCAAGAAGGGGTTCTTGCCTATGTTACAAGGTGTGAGATTGAGCTCGGCTCAGTCACCGACCACGGCAAAAGATAAAGAAGAGATGAGTGTCATCCCCTATGCTTCAGCCATAGGATCTATTATGTATGCCATGCTGTGTACCAGACCTGATGTAAACCTTGCCGTGAGTTTGGTAGCTAGATACCAAAGTAATCCCGGCAAGGAACACTGGACAGCAGTCAAGAATATCCTGAAGTACCTGAAAAGGACAAAGGACATGTTTCTCGTTTATGGAGGAGACGAAGAGCTTGTCGTAAAGGGTTACGTCGACGCTAGCTTCGACTCAGATCCGGATGACTCTAAGTCACAAACCGGATACGTGTATATGTTGAATGGTGGAGCAGTAAGCTGGTGCAGCTGCAAGCAGAGCGTCGTGGCGGGATCTACGTGTGAAGCGGAGTACATGGCAGCCTCGGAGGCAGCGCATGAAGCGATTTGGGTGAAGGAGTTCATCACCGACCTAGGAGTCATACCCAATGCGTCGGGGCCAATCAAACTCTTCTGTGACAACACTGGAGCTATTGCCCTTGCCAAGGAGCCCAGGTTTCACAAGAAGACCAGGCACATCAAGCGTCGTTTCAACTCCATCCGTGAAAATGTTCAAGATGGAGACATAGAAATTTGCAAAGTACATACGGATCTGAATGTCGCAGATCCGTTGACTAAACCTCTCTCGCGAGCTAAACATGATCAACACCAGAACTCTATGGGTGTTCGATTCATCACAATGTAACTAGATTGGTGACTCTAGTGCAAGTGGGAGACTGTTGGAAATATGCCCTAGAGGCAATAATAAAAGTATTATTATATTTCATTGTTCATGATAATTGTCTTTTATTCATGCTATAACTGTATTATCCGGAAATCGTAATACACGTGTGAATACATAGACCTCAATATGTCCCTAGTGAGCCTCTAGTTGACTAGCTCGTTGTGATCAACAGATAGTCATGATTTCCTGGCTATGGACATTGGATGTCGTTGATAACGGGATCACATCATTAGGAGAATGATGTGATGGACAAGACCCAATCCTAAGCATAGCACAAAGGTCGTTTAGTTCGTTTGCTAGAGCTTTGCCAATGTCAAGTATCTCTTCCTTAGACCATGAGATCGTGTAACTCCCGGATACCGTAGGAGTGCCTTGGGTGTATCAAACGTCACAACGTAACTGGGTGACTATAAAGGTGCATTACAGGTATCTCCGAAAGTAGCTGTTGGGTTGACACGGATCGAGACTGGGATTTGTCACTCCGTATGACGGAGAGGTATCTCTGGGCCCACTCGGTAATGCATCATCATAATGAGCTCAAGGTGACCAAAGTGTTGGCCACGAGATCATGCATTACGGTACGAGTAAAGTGACTTGCCGGTAACGAGACTGAACAAGGTATTGGGATACCGACGATCGAGTCTCGGGCAAGTAACGTACCGATTGACAAAGGGAATTGTATACAGGGTTTGATCGAATCCTCGACATCGTGGTTCATCCGATGACAACATCGAGAAGCATGTGGGAGCCAACATGGGTATCCAGATCCCGCTGTTGGTTATTGACCGGAGAACGTCTCGGTCATGTCTACATGTCTCCCGAACCCGTAGGGTCTACACACTTAAGGTTCGATGACGCTAGGGTTATAAAGGAAGTTTGTATGTGGTTACCGAATGTTGTTCGGAGTCCCGGATGAGATCCCGGACGTCACGAGGAGTTCCGGAATGGTCCGGAGGTAAAGATTTATATATGGGAAGTCCTATTTTGGCCACCGGAAAATGTTCGGGATTTTTCGGTATTGTACCGGGAAGGTTCTAGAAGGTTCCGGAGTGGGGCCCACCTGCATGGGGGGACCCACATGAACGTGAGTAGTGGGGGAAAGGCCCCACACCCCTGGTCAAGGCGCACCAAGATCCCCCCTTAGAAGGAATAAGATCATATCCCGAAGGGATAAGATCAAGATCCCTAAAAAGGGGGGATAACAATCGGCGGGGAAGGAAATGATGGGATTTCTTTCCTCCCACCTTGGCCAACGCCCCAATGGACTTGGAGGGCAAGAAACCAGCCCCTCCACCCCTATATATAGTGGGGAGGCGCATGGGAGCTTAACACAAGCCAAGGCGCAGCCCCTCCCCTCCCCAACACCTCTCCTCCTCCGTATATGCTTGGCGAAGCCCTGTCGGAGTACTGCTGCACCAACTACACCACGCCCTCGTGCTGCCGTTGGAGCAATCTTCCTCAACCTCTCCTTCCCCCTTGCTGGATCAAGAAGGAGGAGACATCTCCCGTCCCGTACGTGTGTTGAACGCGGAGGTGCTGTCCGTTCAGCACTTGGACATCGGTGATCCGAATCACGTTCGAGTACGACTCCATCATCACCATCCCCTTGGCTAGCTTCCGCTCGTGATCTACAAGTGGTATGTAGATGCAAACTCTCTCCCTTGACTCGTTGCTTAGATGAACTCATAGATGGATCTTGGTGAAACCGTAGGAAAAATTTTAATTTTCTGCAACGTTCCCCAACATATAAAACATCCAAGGCTGATAATATAATAGCATGGAACAATCAAAAATTATAGATACGTTGGCGACGTATCAACATCCCCAAGCTTAATTCCTGCTTGTCCTCGAGTAGGTAAATGATAAAAACAAATTTTTTGATATGGAATGCTACCTAACATATTTCTCTAAGTAATTCTCTTTATTGTGGCATGAATGTTCAGATCCATAAGATTCAAGACAAAAGTTTAATATTGACATAAAAATAATAATACTTCATGCATACTAACCAAGCAATTATGTCTTCTCAAAATAACATGGCCAAAGAAAGCTATCCCTACAAAATCATATAGTCTGGCTATGCTCTATCTTCACCACATGAAGTATTTAAATCATGCACAACCCCGATGACAAGCCAAGCAATTGTTTCATACTTTTGGTGTTCTCAAACTTTTTCAATCTTCACGCAATACATGAGCGTGAGCCATGGACATATCACTATATGTGGAATAGAATGGTGGATGTGGAGAAGACAGAAAAGGAGAAGATAGTCTCACATCAACTAGGCGTATCAATGGGCTATGGAGATGCCCATTAATAGATATCAATGTGAGTGAGTAGGGATTACCATGCAACGGATGCACTAGAGCTATAAGTGTATGAAAGCTCAAAAAGAAACTAAGTGGGTGTGCATCCAACTCGCTTGCTCACGAAGACCTAGGGCATTTTGAGGAAGCCCATCATTGGAATATACAAGCCAAGTTCTATAATGAAAAATTCCCACTAGTATATGAAAGTGATATCATAGGAGACTCTCTATCATGAATATCATGGTGCTACTTTGAAGCACAAGTGTGGTAAAAGGATAGTAGCATTGTCCCTTCTCTCTTTTTCTCTCATTTATTTTTTATTTTTTTGGGCCTTCTCTTTTTTATGGCCTATTTTCTCTTTTTTTATTTGGGCTTCTTTGGCCTCTTTTATTTATTTATTTTCTTCCGGAGTCTCATCCCGACTTGTGGGGGAATCATAGTCTCCATCATCCTTTCCTCACTGGGACAATGCTCTAATAATGATGATCATCACACTTTTATTTACTTACAACTCAAGAATTACAACTCGATACTTAGAACAAGATATGACTCTATATGAATGCCTCCGGTGGTGTACCGGGATGTGCAATGACTCATGAGTGATATGTATGAAAGAATTATGAACGGTGGCTTTACCACAAATACGATGTCCACTACATGATCATGCAAAGCAATATGACAATGGAGTGTTTCATAATAAACGGAACTGTGGAAAGTTGCATGGCAATATATCTCGGAATGGCTATGGAAATGCCATAATAGGTAGGTATGGTGGCTGTTTTGAGGAAGGTATATGGTGGGTTTAAGGTACCAGTGAAAGTTGCGCGATACTAGAGAGGCTAGCAATGGTGGATGGGTCAGAGTGCGTATAATCCATGGACTCAACATTAGTCATAAAGAACTCACATACTTATTGCAAAAATCTATTAGTTATCGAAACAAAGTATTACACGCATGTTCCTAGGGGGATAGATTGGTAGGAAAAGACCATCGCTCGTCCCCGACCGCCACTCATAACACTACAAAAAAAGACACATCCGTGACATTTTGGGCCGAACGATTTTTTTTCCTGTCATACATATGACACTTCTATGACGATAATTGTGACAAAACCCGGTATCATCATAGATGTGGTGGGCTCCTACTTCTATGACAAAAAATCATGACATAAAATGGGCTTTTCGTCCTGGGCGGGCCGGAGACGCAGCTGCATGACATTCTTTGGGCCGTCCATGACGGAAAAAACCATGGTAGAAGCGAGGGGGAGGAAAATTTTGGGGAGTTCCCGGTTACGGTGGGAGGTCGGGGGCTGAGCGATGCGCGTTTCTCTCGTACACGTACGCGCGTGTGTGCGAGACGTTGGCTCTAACTGAACCCGAGCGAGGCATTGGGATCTAACTGAACCCGAGCGATTGCACTGCAGGCTACGCATTACTGAACCCGATCGATCGATCGATCGATGGCTGTTAACTGAACCCGATCGAGCGATTCCTTCGCTACTGCTGCTAACTGAAGCCGATCGATGCTGCCTCTGGATGAACAATGAGCGTTGCGGGGGGGGGGGGTTGGATGAACAGTTCCCGGTGGGGCTGGATGAACAGGACCCCGTGGTGTTGCCTCTGGATGAACAGGACCCCGATCGATCGAGCCGGTTGGGGCTGGATGAACAGGACCCTGTGGAGGGCTGGATGAACAGGACCACCCCGTGGAGGGCTGGATGAATAGTAGACAGTGGAGGGCAGGATGAACAGTAGCCCGTGGAGGGGTGGTTGAACAGGAGCTCGTGGAGAGAGCTGGTTGAACAGTAGCCGGTGGAGTAGTGCGCGGTCGAGGCTGGATGAACAGGAGCCCGTGGATGAACAGTCACAGGCGGATGCTGGAGGAGGTTGACGGTTGATGAACAGCAGCTCGTGGAGGCTGGAGGGGGTCGACGGTGGAGATGAACAGTATCCCATGGAGTCCCGTTTTGCGGTACGCCACACCCCTCCCGATGAACAGGACCCCTGTTTCGACCGTAGCGCTCCAACACAAGTCCGTTTCCTCCGTTTTGCGGTACGCCACACCCCTCCCGTTCAACAGGACCCCCGTTTCAACCGTAGGAGGTCCATTTCCTCCATTTTGCGGTATGCCAGACCCCTCGCGATGAACAGGATCCCGTTTCGAACGAGGCCGGTCGCACACAAGGCCGTTTCCTCCGTTCTACGGTACGCCAGGCCTCGTTTCCATCGCCTGTTCCGTCCAAGCCCTCCCGATGAACACGACGCATTCCGTTGCCTCCCCATGAACACGAGCATTCCGTTGCCTCCCCATGAACACGATGACGATGCTGTTTCTCCGTACCGACCCAGCCATGTACACGAGCCCTGGCCGTACGTATGCGCGAGTAGGCGTTCGAGACCCCGCCCGTATGTACACATACATGGCAGTATTTTCTTTCTTGCACCCTGGCCGCAGTACATATGTGTAAATGCTACGTGCGCACCTCTACTACGACACGTGCGCGCTTCTACTACGACACGTACGCGCCTTTACATCGACCAGTATGTACGTACACGTTCACGACCAGAATGACAACACTACGTACGCTTCGACCAGGTGGGTCCCGACTGTCAGGCACTTCCTCTCCTGCGAAGATGTAGCTGGTCGGTCCTAGCAGTCAAGGGGCGAATCATTTCTTTTTGCCCGAACGCACTTCCTTGCGTGCGAAGATGTAGCTGGTGGGTCCCAGTAGTCAGGGGGAAACGTTTTTTCGCGAAATACGGTGGCCCGTCCGGTGGGTCCCAGCTGTCAGGTGGAGGAATCATTATTTTCCACGTAATAAGGAGGCACTTCCTTCCTGCGACCGTGGACCCAGCTGTCAGCCTCTCCACGTACAGTCCACGTCCGATGGAAGTCGTTCCTTGACCATGTTGACCACGCCGCGCCGAGAGCACCAGGGCGGTGGACGATGGCGAGGCCTAGGAAGGTGATGACACGGAGGCATGGAAGACTCAGCAGTTGTTTCCCACGCGGAGGGGAGTATGACTGTACGAGGGTTTACTGGTTCATCTGCCATCGCTGGAGAATAACAGCAGGTGTGGGTGAGTAGAGGGATGGCGAGGCCAGCGATGGGAGTACGGTCGGGCGGTGAGGCCTACGCGGCAGCACAGCCGGCCGCGAGGAGGAGGGAGCAGGCAGTCCCGCCGGCGCTTGTTTGAGCGGCTCGAGCAGGAAGAGCAGATATTGAAGAAGCACGACGGCCGTTGGATGGACATCCAACAGTCAGTGCTTGTGTGTCAACCTTTTTTTAGGAAAGCCTCAAATATGTGGAAAACAGCATACAACCCATCTGCCATTATTTCTAATAATTTACATCCCATTTGCTAATTCTTAAGGTTTTTTTGGAGCCCATATTCTTTTTGTTAGCATTACAGCCCATATTGTGGCCACGGTTAAAAAATTAACGAAATTTTGCATATTCCGGTGCGGTCCGAACTTTTTTAATCCCGAAATTTCGACTCACATTCAAACTGATTTTAAAAATAAATGTATATCAATATAAAATCCAACAAATTCTCCATGCATAAAAATTAATGTAATTTAAAATCTCGAAATGAAAAAAAGATATTCTAAACTAATTGCCGGTTTGATGTGTTTCAAAAATGTACATTACTGATGGGCCATTTTCTCGGCCAGCCGAATGGAGCTCTCCTCATCTTGAAAGATTTGCAGCCCAACAGGCCTGACAAAGCGACTTACTTGGCAAATCACAAAAAAACTGGGTTGTGGCCGTGGACCCAGCTGTCAGCCTCTCCACGTATAGTACTCTTCCGATGGAAGTCGGTCGTTGACCACGGCCGTTGGATGGACATCGTACGGTCGCTGGAGCTAGAATCGTTCATATTGACTAAGTTGACAAAGCCCTCCATCCTCGTCAACTTAGTAGGCCCACAAGTCAGCCTCCCACCAGGTTGGGTCCCATCTAGCAGGGGGAGTATTCATTTTTTTGTGCGTAATAAGGAGGCACTTCCAGTGGGTCCGAGCTGACAGCAGGGGGAACGTTTTTTTTTCGCGAAATACGCTGGCCGTCCGGTGGGTCCGAGCAGTCAGGGGGAAACATTTTTTTCGCAAAATAAGGTGGCCCGTCCGGTGGGTCCCTGCTGTAAGTTGGAGGAATAATTATTTTGCGCGTAATAAGGAGGCACTTCCTTGCGGCCGCCTGGACCCAGCTGTCAGCCTCTCCACGTACAGTACTCTTCCGATGGAAGTCGGTCGTTGACCACGTTGACCACGCCGCGCCGAGAGCACCAGGGCGGTGGTCTGGACAACGACGAGGCCTAGGAAGGGGATGATGCGGAGCCGGGGAGGACGCAGCAGTGGAAGCCCGCGTGGAGAGGAGTACGAGGGTTCACTGGTTCGGCTGCAGTGTGAGGCTACCGTCGCTGCAGAATAACTGGGGGTGTGGGTGAGTGGAGGAATGGCCTGGCCAGCGGTGGGAGTAGTATGGGGGCGGTGAGGCCTCCGCGGCATCACAACCGGCCACGGGAGGCAGGAGCAGGCGACACGACTGGCACTGCTTTGGGCGGATGGACCAAGAAGACCAGAGGTTGAAGAAGCACTACGGCTGTTGGATGGACATCGTACGGTCACTGAAGCTAGAAATGTTTATTATTGACTAAGTTGACAAATCCCTTGGTACGCTCCAACTTAGTACGCCCACAGGTCAACCTCCGAAATGGTGCGCCCCAGATGTCAGGGGGAGGAATCAATTTTTGGGTGGCCGAAGCTAAGAATATCTGAGATTGAAGAAGAAGCACGACATCCGTTGGATAGACATCCAACGGCCACTGCTGCTAGAACCGTGTGTTGACTATAATAAGTTGGCAAAGCCTTGCATACGCGTCAACTTATTTTTTTAGGGGACGCATCACTTAGTAGGCCCACAAGTGTGTGGCAGAGAACTTATAGCCCATTTGCATTTTGTAAGAATGTACAACCCATTTTGGAATTCTAATGGAATTTACAACAACCCATTTACAGTTTGTTAAAAGTACAACCCATTTTCTAGCTAGGACAATGATTAATAATTTCAACCAACCGTTGAAGACAGAATTCCATAAAATTTCCCACATTTTGATGGGCTCTGAAATATTTTTATCCCGAAATTTCTAGTCAGATTAAATATAAATTTGTATTACGTAAAAATCCAATGAAACATTGCGCACGCAACAATGAAAATTTAAGATTTTCAAAATCCATAACAATATTTTATAAACTAATTTCGTGTTTGGTGCATTTTTTTATAGTTACTGCCCACTTTTATAATTACATCCCATTTATTATTTTTAAAGCCCAATTTCCTGTTAAGCCTAATGCATCCCTCCTAGGAAAGATTTGCAGCCCAGCGGGGCGGAGAATAACAAGTTGACCTTGCCTGGGTATTCCTCAAAAAGACGTATAGCTGGGCTAGCCATTTTCATCTTGAAAAAATTAGTATCTGGGCTGGATATCTGGCCTGAGCTAGACGGGCCACAGCCTGCCTAGTTAATACCCTGCTCTCCTCTGAACAACAACGAAATCATTGCCAAGAAAAACTCTGCAGTGCTCACGCCTCAAAAACAAAAATACTACTCGAGCTGCCTAGTCCCAGCTGTTGGCCGCACCTTGTGCAATTCTCTCGTTTATATTGACTACATAGGTTGATAATGGTGTGGGACCATGATGTCATGAAACCAGGAGAAAGCAAAAAAATATAGTTGTACATAATAAGGAGGCACTTGCGTACGTACGGCTATGGCCCTAGTGGGTTCCTAGTGTCATCCAGTCAAAATAAAGTCATCTCCTGAATCCTCATGTTCGTTGACGATGTTAACAATGCTTGGCGCCACGGCGAGCACAACAACTCGAAGGACAACGGAGAGGGCCTCGCGGGCCCTACGGATGGTCTGATACAGTGCCCGCTACTCATTCAGGAAGCCAGGATCATCGGACACCTATGAGCACCTTCGAGAAACTGAGACGGCATGAAACGGTAAGGCCGCGCTTGGGAGCTTTGGTTTATTTCAAACCTATATTAACATACAAGTGTAATTTACTTGTCATCAAAAACAACGCGTAAAATATAGGCATAATGAAATCGAGGGCCCGAGGTCTATAAGTAAAACCGGCGGGTTATGCGTGTAATTTGAGAGACCAGTGTATATTTTACGAGCACTGCTATATGGACGACATTACCAGATGATACATGCACGATGTGCGTATCATGCCATCCATGGGCAAGGCTAAAACAACAGCTAACGGCTGGATTAGCAATCGTTCGAGTACCGTTCAGCGTTTTTATCGTGTGTCAAGTACTTCCAATATTTTACTAGTCAAAATCGACCAACCAAGCGCCCTCGCCCGAGACCATCTGCTTTAATTTACAAGCGTCAGTTTTACAAGCGGTTTTGGTTGGAAAACGACGATCCAATCACGGCCTAATATCATGAGTTGGTCGGAAGATCATATGGTTTCACGTCTAACCTACCCGACTTGTCGTATAGGCTATGAATGAAACATCAGACGACGAACTTCTTAAGCACGGAAACAACAAAAGAGGATGATCTTCTTAACAAGCAAATCACTGGCATTAGATCGACATGCAAAACAATACGAAGCATTATTCTCAGGAGGCACGATGAACAACTCGTGATGCCGCATGCCACAACATTCCAAGCTCAACTTTGCAATCAAACACAAGGCCTGGCATTACATAGACAATATTCAGAACAAACTCTTAACATAGGAATATCTCAGCAGAGTAACTATTTACTTCTAAACTGAACACAGGAATAGGAAAAAACACTCGACGCTGCTCACAGCAAGGGCGTCCCACTCAAAAATATCAAATGCATATCTTCGGGCTAACATCAATGAGAAAATTTTGACAAGGTTTTCCAATTCCAATATATTAAACTAACGTCTTGTTGCTAACATCAATGATTAAACTTTGACAAGCTTTTCCCATTCAAAATATGTAATGCCTATGATCGTGGAGTCCTGTCGTAGCTTTTATACTTGTTTGGGCACTTTTTGCCCAGGGCACTCCACGTATTGTTAAATTGCCAATGGTCTCTACAGACTAGTCATGTCACCGGTGTCTAATAATACTCTGTAAAGCTTCTCGGTCATTCCTTCTGTAATGTAGCGCAAACAGTGACTGCTTCTTTCTGAAAAGTGGAACGACCAACTAGACCCAGTAATGCAGCAGTTTGCCTTACACATTGGCTCCTTTTGTGTAGTTAAACTAAAATCAAAGTCGGAATAAAAACGAGCTTTAATTTTGATATCCCTGTAAGCAATAATAGGTATAAGGGAAACAATTACTAAGAAATAACGGTTGATGACTTGTACTCCCAGAAGAAAAGATCTACTGATCTACTTTATCTTAATGGGAAACAAAGCAGGAGAGTAGCAATTCTCCATCAGTGTGATTCATTCATATTGACTGAGACATTATCTTAACAATGCCTTGTTTCAACATGTATAAAGAACGACAAAGCTTATAAAGGGGGTGATGCTGAATTTGTTGTAACAAAGCAACAAGCATCATGTCTGGGTTGGTCCCATTTTTGTTCACTACTTAATGGGAAAAGACAACAATACAATAGCTTCAATTCATCATTTATTTAAAACAGTACCAATACAAGTAGCACAACATCTCAAAACACACTGCACGATCATGTGGATGAAGGCAAGTACCAACCTGTCATGACGCACACAAGATCACGTATGAATCCGCCAAAACGAATAGGAAATCCAATCTCGTTTTGTGCAGTTGCACTGAAATCAAGCAAAGTGTTTCACGTAGCGAAGCAAAATGTCACAATAGCAACAAGTTGAATAGATATCCCTGTATAAACAGAGGAAAAAAAGGAATCAATTACTGGCTAATAAAGGAGGATGAAACATGCGGCCACAAAAATGGTAATCCCGCCAATCCCTAACAAGTGTTGTAGTTTTGAAATAAGATTCAGTAGTTCATTCTGAGAGTGGCATCAATTACTGGCTTATAAAGGGGGTGATGCTGAATTTGTTGTAACAAAGCAACAAGCATCATGTCTGGGTTGGTCCCATTTTTGTTCACTACTTAATGGGAAAAGATAGCAATACAATAGCTTCAATTCATCATTTATTTAAAACAGTACCAATACAAGTAGCATAGCATCTCAAAGCACACTGCACAATCATGTGGATGAAGGCCTGTACTGACCTTTCATGAGACGACCAACATAAAATACGAATCTACCAACACGAATAGGAAATCCAATCAAGTTTTGTGCAGTTGTACTGAAATCAAGCAAAGTTGCCGGTGTGACATTTAAGTTTTCTATAGTAACAAGTTGAATAGATATCCCTGTTTTAAGAGGCAAAAAAGAAAACAATTACTGGCCAATAAAGGAGGATGAAACATGCAGCCACAAAAAGAAGCATCTACCTTATCTTGATGGAAAACAAAGTATAGGACAATGGCATTTCTAAAATGGTTGCATTGATTCATATTAACAGAGAAATTCTTTTAAAACAGATCAGTAGTTAATTCTGAGATTAACAACATCAAAATAGCTGCATGGGACATGCCAGCACCATGTGCGTCCACACGTATAAATGGGTGATGCAGAGTATGTAGCCAAGCAGCATATATGCGTTGGTCCCATATTTGTTCTCTTTGAACCTTCTTCCTATGTGAGGGCAGCAAATCTAGTCGTGCACAAACTACCCGACCCCCCCCAGTTTCTTTCCCTTTTCAACAAAGAAATCGGTTCCTTACAGATGTGTGTACCGGGTTACCGCCTTTTTCCCTTTTCGACCTACAAAGCGGCTGGATAGCCAGTCTATACTACTTTTTGCCCCTCCTTTCCTCATTGAACCATGTCCTAGATTTTTGCTCTAGCCCACCGCACTCTTCATTCCTCTTTGAACCAAGACCTAGATTCGACTACAGATCGAAAAAGATCCACATGCAGCTAGAGCAACGACAGTTTCAAAGAAACTTATACCTTAGGGTCGTCGGGATGTGGCAAGGTGTGTGGCGGGAGGCCGGATCTGCCCACACTAAGTATGACAGCGAGGAAGAAGGGGTCGGTGGCCCTCCCGCACAGGCGCTTGGTGAAAGAGAACAACGCAGCCGACAGTGGATTGCCTCCCTCACCGAAGGCGATAGAGTGAACGCTGCACCTCCTCCCCTTCCCGGTGTGACGGGATACAGACACCTCCTTCACCAGCTGTGAGGGGGGAGAGAGAGACAAGAGGCCAACGCAGTCTTGTTTAGATCTGGTGAAGAGAGGGTGAGAGACTGTGAATATAGCAAACCCTAGCAAATGTATCTAGACTCATTTTAGTGCTAGATACCTCCGTATCTAGACAAATCTAAGACAGGTAATTCGGAACGGAGGGAGTAACATATATGTAGTGCGGCGAGCGTGTGCAGAGTGCAAACCCTAGCGAACAAGCGCCGAGGCTCCCGCTTATATATATACAGCTGCGGGATCAGGCCCATCGTTCTATGCTTGTGAAGAGAGCAACCTAAGTAAGCAGGCTTGTAGCTTAGGCTCCTGCTAGTGTATATATAGTGGTTTTCTTTTTCTCTCCATATCAACCATTTTATATTGCGTATGTGTCATTCAAGAGTGAAATGATGGTTGCTTCTTCCGACTAACTTACTGTGAGATTTGACTGCTCCTTAGTAGCCCCCACACGTACTCCCCCTACGTGTATGCCACAGTCACATGTAAACATGGATGCAAAAATGCGCGCGACGCCCTAATGCATGCATGTCTGAGCACACGAGGAACACACACGGTCACGCTCAAGTGCTCAACCTACACGTGCATGCACACACATACTCAGTCAGGGTGAGCTAGTGACCGTATGAACACCGGAATATATATATATTGAGCGCAATGAGCGTATTATGAAGTCCACTGACCGTATTTTTACAAATATACAGTGACATATAGTGTATTTATATCATTTGAAATTAAGCCATATTAACCGGAGAGGAGGCAGCATGGACTAGCATTACTTTGCTGTGTCCCGTCAACTTGCCGAATGAGGAGAAGTTAGCAGGGCGGGAGAAGCTTGCGCGCGGTGGCTCGCAGGACAATGAGAAACTTTTGACTAATGCAAGCTCTCCCTCACTCAGGCGGTGGATGTGCAACAGTTAATTCGGTGTCAGATTGCCAGAAGCATACACTATACTACTAGTGCTATTATTGTTCAACTTCTCGAACAGCCAAGCGCAAAGTTTACTATAGTACTACTACTATACTAGTCCATAAAGGTACGTACTATACTAGTACTAGGAACCGGATGGAGGAGCGTCTGCACTCTTATTATAATTTCAAAATGTGATAAAGCAATCTTCAACACATTTGGTTTTCTTCGAGGGTTCTCGCATGTGATAATGGAAGTTGATTGCATGGAACACTCGCCACAATTCTCGCTTAATTCTGGCTCATATCCTGTTACAAATAGTAGTGCTCAGTAATATTTCCTCTTTTTTTGTTATTCAGCATGTAAACATGTCAGCAAACCTTGCGGCGCATCTTCGTGCGAACCGTGCTTGCTGCACTTTGAATGTGGCCGAGAGCTGGCTTGATGAAACACCTCGCTTCCTACTTCTTTTTGTGTGGGGTACCTCACTTCCTAGTGACCAGTGTCTTGGCTGATCGTCCTAAGAATGCTTATATATGAATAAAGCTCTCTCATTTACCCGCAAAAAAGATTAAGCCATATTAACCGGAAAGGAAGGAATATGGACTAGCACTACTTTTTGGTGTGTCCCGTCAACTCGCAGAACGAGGAGAAGCTTGCAGGACAAGGTGAAGCTCGCTTACGCCTTTTGACTAATGCAACCTACCCTCGGTGGATATGCATCAGTCCATTCGGTGTTAGATTGTCAGAGGCATACACTGTAGTACCCAACATGCGGAGTACCATCATTGTTCAAATTCACGAAGGGGCGAAGAGCCAAGCGCAGTAGTACATGTACTTGGTTTTGCACCTTCATACTACTCCACCCTCCGTCACAGTTTACAGGGCACGCTTCATTATGATGCATTTCTCTCAATGCATTTCCACCACCAGAGAGACTTTAGACGCGTTTGGTATAATGCTCAATTAATTAGGGCATGGTAACCGCAATCAAGTCCACAATTTTCTCTCCATGTACTCTACTACTACAGAGTGCATGCATGTGTGTACCCGGGGTGGAAGCACTGCATGCATGTGTGTACACATTATTCCCTCTAGTAATAGACGCTGTGCTAATTACCAATGCTATTTTTCAGGCTGATCGCTAGTCGCCTTGGTCCCACATATTTTTTTTCTTTTTTCTGAAGCGCGCTGTATAAATAGTGACGGATGGAGTAGTATGAGCGGATTCATAGAAAAGCGTATTAATGGTTGCTTCTTCAGAGCAACTTACAGTGGGAAAGGTGGGGCTTATGATTTGACTTCTCATTACTCACTATTAATGCGGCGCAATGACCGGGCTGAGTCTCCCATGCGGTTGTGCACTACCCCCTCGGTTCTTAAATATACTCCAGAGTATTTGTCTTTCTAGATATTTCAACAAGTGACTACTCTCTCTCTCTCTCTCTCAAATATTTGTCTTTTTAGATATGTCAAATGGACTGGCACATACGGATGTATATAGACATATTTTAGAGTGTAGATTCACTCATTTTTCTTCGTATGTAGTCACTTGTTGAAATCTCTGTTAAGACGAATAGAATATTTAGGAATGGAGGGAGTACACATATGAAGCAAAATGAGTGAATCTACACTCTAAAATATGCCCGTTTGAAATTTGTAAAAAGACAAATATTTAGGAACAAAGGAGTATAATTTTGTGCATGGCACATGGACCCGGATGATGAAGAGGCTTCTGGCAATGCTATCAAGCTTCCATCATTTGTTTACATAATTGACGTACTATACAAATAATTTTCTAGCGACATGAAATTGTACAATGGTGTGAGCTTTCAGCTTTTGTTTCACGTGTCTTGCCATCGATGCTATTTTGGAAACAATAAAAAACTAACTTCCTTGCTAATGCATGTCAATTATTAGCAGATCAGAGCTAATAATTACATCACAACTGAAGACAAAGTTGTGAGAAGGTGTTAAATTAAAATTTATCCATGCTTTAATTAGCAGCAACGTCCCCCCAGCTCTGTCTAAATCAACAAGGCATGTTGGGAAAAAAGTAGCTGTCTGGAGCATGCAACATTCCGATCATTTTGTGCAGTTCCACTAAAATAGAGCTGAGCGTCTCTGTTCCAAAGATATCAAGTGTGATTACGATAATAGAGGACTGTTGATGAAACAATAAACACACAAATAGAAGCCAATCACCTTTGCAGTCTCTCTTAAGACTAACTAGTTGGAGAAGATTAGGCTCGGAGTTGGATGATGAGGATTGAGCAAAACCAATCTCCCTTTGTGCAGTCGCACTAAAATGTAGAGACGTTGCCCATGTGACATTTTAGTACAACTGCACAAAACACTCTTAAGAAAAAACTGATTTGTGCAGTTCACCAAAAGGTCGCAATAGCAATGACGTGAAATGGATAGCCCTGTTTGCAAAAAAGAGGTAGAAAGGCAATAATTACTGGCCAATAACAGTTGATGACACATGCGACGACAAAAAAGAAGGATATTCCTTGTCCTAAGGGAAGATAACAACACGGTTGTGTTTGTCTAAAACGGTGTGAGGACGAGAATGCAATATGGAAAGTACGCTGGACGAGCGACGTTTTGGGCAAAGAACTATGGAAGATCCACATTCAGCAACGTGGGAAAACGGGCAGTGGAGCAAGGATGGAGGGGATACCTGGAGGTCGTCGGGATGTAACTAGGTGAGCGGCGGCGGGCGGAATCTGCTAGCAGGTGGCATAGGCCCTGCTGCGTCGGAGCTTGGTCAGAGAGAACAACGTGTATCGCAGATCGGGACGTGCTGCCTTGGCGCCATCAAACGGAGAAACGATGCACTTCCTCCCTTTCCCCCGGCGGACGGGATGCGGCCGGATCAGTGACCAACGGTGAGAGAGAGAGAGGCCACCGCACTCCCTTTCCCTCGGCGAACGAGATGCGGCCGGATCAGTGACCAACGATGAGAGAGAGAGGCCACCGCACTCCCTTTCCCCTGGCGGACGAGATGCAGCCGGATCAGTGACCAACGGTGAGAGAGAGAGAGAGAGAGGCCACCGGAGCCTTGTGTGAGATACTCTGAAGAGCGGACTACCTTTTCCTCCATAAAAATCGTTTTATATTTTGTGTACGTGCCATTGAGCGCTATAACTTTATTTAAAAATAACGCGGCAACGCGTCAAGTCGAACTTTGTTTCGTGCACGCGTGGTACACGACCTCCCTAGGTAAACAACCGCTACAGGCGTTCAAATTAGCACGTGGGCTGCCATTTCGTAAAGAAATGAGCTCCACCATGTACCCGCGCAGGTGTGGCTGGGCACGAAGCGTGAGTACGTGCACGGTGCACCTATTCTCTTCTTGTATACGTACACCACTCGCGTGGGGTTGTGTGAGAGAGATACAAACCTAGAGAGATATAGTGTGTGGGTTCTTGAGAGTTTTTTAAGGGGGGGGGGGTCGATCAAAAAATTTAACATATGCAATGTGTGTGAAATAGAGTCCTGGATATAACATATATATAGAGGGGGTGATCCATGAGAAGAGAGTGGAGGTTTCATCGGCTTGAGGTGTCCATAGAATCGAAGAGAGGGATGATGATGTGTGTGTGTGTGCGCGCGCGCGATCGATAAAGAGTGCCATCAAATTTGTGTGTGCCCACGTCAAAGATATAGAGTGGTTGGCCTACTGGAACATGAGATGGGACATGTGCAGTTTGTCTCTGTGGCATGGTATATGTGTGGAGGAGGAGACCTACCTGCAGCGCTCGACTATCAGTGTGTGGTGGGTGAAGAGGGAGGCCCAATTAACTATAGAGGTACAATGGCTGGTATATGTGTGGAGGAGGAGAGAGACCTACCTCATGTATTAAGGAGATCGATCTGCCTCATCTATTAAGGGAGATCGATCGACACCCATGCATATGTGTAGGAGATGAATAAGGTTGGGAGAGAGACAAAGCTAGAGTGTTGGAGGGGGTGGTAGTGGAGTTGCTTCTAACAAATGGTGGGATAGGCTTGCTAGACAAACGGAGGGCACACACGCAATATCAATAAGAGAGGAGATGGCTGCTTGTTGTCTGTGCACGTGTGTGTGAGAGACGGGTCAGGAGGCATGCACGAATGATGAGGGGGGACGATGTGGCTGTGGTAAGCAGACGTAACTACATAGGAAGATCAATCACCCTTTGTAAGAGAAAGGAGATACATAACTTGTGAGGTACGTCGAGCGATGGGGGGTATTTAAAGTCGATCTAGGTATATGTTGGGAGATCGATCGGTATACATGCATGTGTGTGTTAGAAGCAAATGAGGCACGAGGAGAAGGATAGAGAGAGAGGGATGCATGTAGGAGGTGGTACGAGAGGCATACTATATCGAGGGGGAGGAGTGTGCGAGTACGAGAACGATGAAAAGAATGGTGGGAGTGAGGCATGGACGGTGACAAGAGAAGAGGGGAAGCTTGTGTTTGTTCTAGGCACACCTGGCTAGAGAGGCATATTGATCGATGTGTGCTGTAAAGAAGGAGCTGGGGGGCCTACACACACCGTGGGTGAATGACCTAAAGTGAAAAGACGAATTTGCACGATGGAGCTAGAGAATGGTGAGGGAGGGTGAGAGGGATGCGGGCGTGTGCATGCACAAGAGAAAGTTAGCACTGGCTACAAAGATAAGAGGGTTGTGTGGGTGTAAAAGACGAATAGAGATCATATATACTTCATTATAAAAAGCGAATTCAGATATTTGAAGAATTTATCATAGTGTTTCAAACCGACGGATGTGTGAATATATATAACGGTGATACACATGGTGTGGTTATGAACATGGTATACTACATTTAATATGTTTTATCTCTACTCTTATAAAAAACGGAGTTGTTGATGATGGTGTGCCTGCCATCCTGCATTATAGGCCGTCTGATTTATATCTGGCGGATAGCAAGGAAACTATGATGGTTGAAGTTGGCAACAATCATGATTGTAGATTCTTATTGAAATAGAGAAATGAATTCAAATTTAGTTCGAATTGCAGCGGTAGTATAGACATTAGGAATGCACTAAAATCTTGGTATGAGTAGGTTACATGCATTATACAGCAAGCGAAAAAATTTAATCGGACATAACATGGATTCATACTCCCTCCTTCCATCTATATAGGGCGTAATGAGATTTTTAAGACAGCCTTTGACTATTGACAAGATTAATAGTACATGACATGCTCAATGTAAAAATTATATCATTGAAAGAACCTTTCACAGACGAATTTAACGGTGTGCTTTGTGTAAGTTGCATGTCATATATCATTGCCCTAATATTTGGTCAAAGTTAGCATCGAAAAATGCATTAGGCCCTATATAGATGGAAGGAGGGAGTAGATTTGAATAGCATTTGTATAGTAAAACGGGGCAAGACTCTCTCTTTGTGTGGTGTGAATTGTTTTATTTTTTTTGTTTTCTTTTTGGTTGAGGGAAGTGCGAATTGAGTTGGTACGTACAAGTACAATATTACTACATGTTAGGCTTGTCCCTAAAATTCAACCCGTGTCTTGTTATATCCCGAAAATTCAGATATCGTGCTCCCAAGACTGGCGCCTTCACAACCCGCGCCTTGCTATCCCAAAATTACAACGCGCGTGAAAACTCCCTCCAGCTACCAAATCCTGGCACGCGAAATCCCCCTTCTAACCCCGAGCCGAAAGGGCCGCTAGTTCAAATCGGTGGGGTGTACTTTTATAACACACCCTACATTTTGGACAAGCGCATTCCTAAGTCATGCTTCACCCCCTCCCATCGCCCCCTTTTCGCCATTCGAAATCCCAGGCCGCCATAACCTCTCCACTCCAGCCGCGAAACCCCACCCTCCTCCGTCCGCCACGTCACCGCTGCCCAGCCGGAGCCTCTTCCCCAACGACGTCGTCCAGCGCAACAGCTTGATGTCCCTCGTCCACCTCCCCGGATGAGGATCCGTCATCCATCTCGCCGTCCTGCCGGTTCAGCCGCCCCGTCCTCCACCTCCAAGGAGCTGCTCCGACGATCGCCTCGTCTATTGCGGCTGCTCCATCCCCACTGCGCCGCCTTAACCTGCTCCACCGGAACCGCAACATCCTCACCGACTCCTCGGACGAAGCCGAGGCCTACTCGGGACCACCAAAGAGGTTGTACACTCATCACATCGCACCTTCTGCTTAACTCGACCTCCCGGCGCCGATGGTGCTCCATCCCGCACCCCCATGGAGCGGCTACCTTGAAGCCGGCGCCGCGGGCGACATCTCCACGGCGGCTCTCCTCCATGCGAGGCCCCTTCGGCGGCAGCATCCATACCAGCCGGATCTGCTGCTGCTGCTCCGGCTCTTGCTCGATCGCTCGCTCGCCCAGCTGCTGCTACTGCTCTCCCCCTCGCTCGTGCTGCTGCTCTGCTCCGATTAAGCCACACTTCAGTCGACTGAATTGACTTTTGGGTCAGTCAATTTTCAGGGGTTGGGGGGGCTCGCCGGAGTTAAGGAAGAACCACCCGCAGCGGGGACGGGGGCTCGCCGGAGAGGTACCCCACTATCTATCTTACGGTTCAGGGTGGGGGGCGGGGGGCCTAGAGGGCTGGCCGGGGCGGCGGTGGTGCATTGTTTTGGGGCGGCGAGGCGGCGCTGGGGCTGGCGGTTCGGTCGGTGGTGGCTGGCGGCTCAGGGGGGTGCAGGTTGAAGATGAACTGCAGGCCCTCCCTAAACTACATGTCAAGTGCCTCTCTGCTACCATTGCGTTCAGTTTCGACAGTATCATTCAGATTCCACAGTAAATTTCAGTTTCGACAGTTAAGTTCAGAGTCAACAGTTTTTACCTCATCTGTTGTAGTCAGGTGGTTTTTGGTGATGTTAATTTTACATCCATTTTACATCATCTATTGAAGATGCTATTAGAATCCCACTTGAGATTGACGGTGTCTATCTTGTGCTACTTCAGCCTTGACATCTTACGGCTCACCGAAGCTGCTCCAACGACAGAACGATCCGTCACAATAGAGCAGTGCCCTGGACACCGTCTATAGATTCCTCAGATCTTTCTCCACACCTCTGACAGCCACCTCTGCCTCAACTGCTTCAGCGACCAACCCAATGATGCTGAGGTCGACATGGCTACGGCAAAGAGGTTGTACACTTGTTGCATCACTTATTACTATACATTCACGTCGATCCATTAGGGCTATTTTGGTTCAACGGAAAAACATCGATCCACTGGTTGTTACCATCACTCCAAATTTCTGCATGCTCTCCTTACATAATCTCACCATATTTTTTTCGTATGCATGTCAGATATTGTACACAGTCATGCTGAACATGTGGAGAAAAAGAGAAGAGTTTTGCGCGGCAATACAATGTCATGCAGACATCACTCCATGGTGGGTTCAATGGCAAACCCTCCCCACCCCTCTCCAGATTGTAATCCAGAGGAAGATATCTGTTCTGAGGCGGATTCGGACGCCGCTGACCACTCCCATTTACCCCCCCAAGGTGTTTGCTCTACATTGACATGATGATGTTAGTCATATCATGCATATGTTGCCTTGCAGTGCCTACTTTTAACATCATATATGTCATCTGCTTAGTTTAGACATGTTCTGTAATGCCACCTATTTAGTTTCTATATCATATATGGGAATTATGCAGTCTCATGTCTTTTAGCCAGCCATAATATATGTGAAATGTGCAATGGCATCCTGTTTAACCAGGCATCATATATTTGAATGATATCTTGCCCATCCTTTTCTTCATTACATTTCCATTTGTCGACAATGTTTGTACATTAAACTACTCTTCCTGTGAATCAGCCATTTGGGTGGGAGATGGAAAAATCTGGAGTGGAAACAAGGCCTTCAGAGCAGACAGTGCTACCTGTCGAAGCAGATCTCTTGTTGGGTCCCGATAGCTCCTCAGAGATGGATTCAGAAACAAATGACCAGTCCTATTCCCCCACCGAGGTGTATGCTCTAACTTGGCACGGTTATACCACTCATATCATGCATACGGTGTCTTGCATTGCAAAGTTTAGACATCATATACACAATATTCAACACCATGTTATTAGTTTAGACATCATATCGAATGCCCTCTGTTTAGCATATAAATCACATATGTGAATTAAATGATGCGATCCTGATTACTTAGATAACATGTAGGTGAATTATGTCATGCGATCCTGTTTAGTTATTCATCATATCTTTAAATTATGTTATGCTATGCTATCCAGTTTAGATAGACATGATATATGTGAAATTATGTCATGCTATCCATTTTAGTTAAACAATATACATGTCAACTATTTCATGCCCTCTTTTTTCCACACTATCTATTGCATCTGTCTCTCATACAATGTCTGTACATTCAACTATGTTTCCTGTTTATCAGCCATTTGAATTGGAGCGGGTGATGCCAGTATCTAGCGGACTAAAAACACGGTCTTCAAATAAAACAATGCTACCTCTTGGTGGAGATAGTACCCCGGTTGTACATGCACAAGAACCAGCCCTACCACACATAACCCAAACTCTCGCAGATTGTACCCCTACTACAATGGACAGAGAACCAACTTCACCCAATCTAACCCCAACCCCAGCCGATAGTAACCCAGTTCCTGTTGACACAACACCATCTCCACCATAGAGCTCCCAAACAAGAGCAGTTAGTAAGGCAACTCCAGTGCCCATAGGGCCAGTACTATCATGGCGAACCCCAACTCCACCAGTTAGTACGCCTATTCCCGTGGAGGAAGCACAACCAGCTAGTCGTAGTTTAGCATCTATCGCATTTGATATTGTTAAATCATATGTGCGTATCTTCCCATCTTGGAAATATTATACTGAAGATGAAGGAAAATGCCAGTTGCAGGTGTTTGTCCAGGAGTTATGTGTAAGTAATGTTATTCATGGCAATTACTTTGCTTCGTCCCATACATCCTACCTCCATGATGGTTATAATATAGCAAATTTTCCCATTTTTCTCTATAGAGAAGGACCGATTTGGAAACTCAGGATGAGGTAACCTGTGCTAATACCTCTGCTATCTTCAAGAATGCTTGGTGGCAGTATCAGAATTACCTGAAGAAAACATACTTCACCGGCAAAGAAACTCATCAAATTCCCTTATGTTCTCCTCAGACACATTTACTGGACGATGACTAGGAACGCCTGGTTCTGTACTGGTCCCGAAACAAGAATGTGGTAAGGTCTATGAGCTCATTTTCTATTTTTAAGTATTATATTCTTGCGTCTTACTGTACTCTGTTCATGTAGAACAAGTGCCTAAACCTGAAGAACAATTGTTCTAATTTAAGATTCCATTGCTACCATAGGACATATATATATATTTGTTTGATGCTTTTATTATGTACTAGTACTTCGCAATAGAAGACTTGGTAGTTTAATCCTGTCCACCTTACTAATGAACTGGTTCACCGAAATGAGTTTCATATACTAGTACATGCTAAACTTGTTATGTGTCTGCTTGTTTCTTCTTTTAGAATGCTGACAGAATATTGGGGAAGAGTGCCTTATTAAGCAACGGTAAAGGAAGTAATGCAGATAAGGTTTAGGATAGTGACACATCCTGTCTTGGTTTAGTGTTGGAGTTACTGGCCACTACCGCTTGCACAAGCTATTCAAACTCACTGTCTGAATCAGTTTGGTTTCTTGAGTCTCAACTACAAGCTAAAAGACATCGATCAGCTGTGCTGCGACAAGAAGCGGAAGGACTACGGAAATCCCTGGAGCATTCAGATGCATACTTTCTAGTGCAACAGCAAGCATTGGAGGATTTTAGCGCCAAACAGGACAAAGCTAATCAACTTGCTAAGCTTATTGCCAGCATGGTGGATACCCAGGATAACGTTTCTTGAGCTCTTCTGAAGTTGTTTCCGTTATGCTCTTGTTTTGCTGCCACGTTTATTTGCACTGGTGGCCAATTTTGACGGCCAGTGTATATGATATGCTGCTTTGTTCCCTATATTTGCACTGGTGGTGAACTTTGATGCCCAGTGGATGTAATATGTGTAATAGCCGTGATAGCCTAGCATTAGTTGCTTGCTTATTTATTTCCTTGTTGTCTTGTTTATTTGTTTGCTTGTAGTCATTGCAGTTCTTTTTCCGCGGTTAACTAGTGGCTGCAATAACCTATTTTTTAAAACTAGGCCACAATAACCATGGGCTAATATTTACTGCAGTGACATTGGGCCTCCTAAGGGCCGTAGAAACAGTGGGCCTTCTACGGGCCGTAGAAACAGTAGTCCTTCTACAGGCCGTAGAAACAATGGTGTGTGGTGGGGGAAGAGGGAGGCCCAATTAACTATAGAGGTACAATGGCTGGTATATGTGTGGAGGAGGAGAGAGGCCTACCTCATGTATTAAGGAGATCGATCTGCCTCATGTATTAAGGGAGATCGATCGACATCCATGCATATGTGCAGGAGATGAATAAGGTTGGGAGAGAGACAGAGCTAGAGTGTTGGAGGGGGTGGTAGTGGAGTTGCTTCTAACAAATGGTGGGATAGGCTTGCTAGACAAACAGAGGGCACACACGCAATATCAATAAGAGAGGAGATGGCTGCTTGTTGTTTGTGCACGTGCGTGTGAGAGACGGGTCAGGAGGCATGCACGAATGATGAGGGGGACGATGTGGCTGTGGTAAGCAGACATAACTACATAGGAAGATCAATCGCCCTTTGTAAGAGAAAGGAGATACATAACTTGTGAGGTACGTTGATCGATGGGGGGGGTAGTTAAAGTTGATCTAGGTATATGTTGGGAGATCGATCGGTATACATGCATGTGTGTGTTAGAAGCAAATGAGGCACGAGGAGAAGGATAGAGAGAGAGGGATGCATGTAGGAGGTGATACGGGAGGCATACTATATCGAGGGGGAGGAGTGTGCGAGTACGAGAACGATGAAAAGAGTGGTGGGAGTGAGGCATGGATGGTGACAAGAGAAGAGGGGAAGCTTGTGTTTGTGCTAGGGACACTTGGCTAGAGAGGCATATCGATCGATGTGTGCCGTAAAGAAGGAGCTGAGGGGCCTACACACACCGTGGGTGAACGACCTAAAGTGAAAAGACGAATTTGCGCGATGGAGCTAGAGAATGGTGAGGGAGGGTGAGAGGGATGCGGGCGTGCGCTTGCACAAGAGAAAGTTAGCGCTAGCTACAAAGATAAGAGGGTTGTGTGGGTGTAAAAGACGAATAGAGATCATATATACTTCATTATAAAAAGCGAATTCGGATATTTGAAGAATTTATCATAGTGTTTCAAACCGACGGATGTGTGAATATATATAAAGGTGATACACATGGTGTGGTTATGAACATGGTATACTACATTTAATATGTTTTATCTCTACTCTTATAAAAAACGGAGTTGTTGATGATGGTGTGCCTGCCATCCTGCATTATAGGCTGTCTGATTTATATCTGGCGGATAGCAAGGAAACTATGATGGTTGAAGTTGGCAACAATCATGATTGTAGATTCTTATTGAAATAGAGAAATGAATTCAAATTTAGTTCGAATTGCAGCGGTAGTATAGACATTTGGAATGCACTAAAATATTGGTATGAGTAGGTTACATGCATTATACAGCAAGCGAAAAAATTTAATCGGACATAACATGGATTCATACTCCCTCCTTCCATCTATATAGGGCGTAATGAGATTTTTAAGACAGCCTTTGACTATTGACAGGATTAATAGTACATAACATGCACAATGTGAAAATTATATCATTGAAAGAACCTTTCACAGACGAATTTAACGGTGTGCTTTGTGTAAGTTGCATGTCATATATCATTGCTCTAATATTTGGTCAAAGTTAGCATCGAAAAATGCATTAGGCCCTATATAGATGGAAGGAGGGAGTAGCTTTGAATAGCATTTGTATAGTAAAACGGGGCAAGACTCTCTCTTTGTGTTGTGTGAATAGTTTTATTTTTTTTCGTTTTCTTTTTGGTTGAGGGAAGTGCGAATTGATTTGGTATGTACAAGTACAATATTACTACACGTTAGGCTTGTCCCTAAAATTCAACCCGCGTCTTGTTATATATCCCAAAAATTCAGATATCGTGCTCCCAAAACTGGCGCCTTCACAACCCGCACCTTGCTATCCTGAAATTACAACACGCGCGAAAACTCCCTCCAGCCGCCAAATCCTGACACGCGAAATCCCCCAGTCTAACCCTGAGCCGAAAGGGCCGCTAGTTCAAATCGGTGGGGTGTACTTTTGTAACACACCCTACATTTGGACAAGCGCGTTCCTAAGTCATGCTTCACCCCCTCCCATCGCCCCCTTTTCGCCATTCGAAATCTTAGGCCGCCATAACCTCTCCGCTCCAGCCGCGAAACCCCACCCTCCTCCGTCCGCCACGTCACCTCTGCCTAGCCGGAGCCTCTTCCCCGACAACGTCGTCCAGCGCAACAGCTTGACGTCCCTTGTCCACCTCCCCGGATGAGGATCCGTCATCCATCTCGCCATCTCGCCGGTTTAGCCGCCCTTCCTCCACCTCCAAGGAGCTGCTCCGACGATCGCCTCGTCTATCGCGGCTACTCCATCCCCACAGCGTCGCCTTAACCTGCTCCACCAGAACCACAACATCCTCACCGACTCCTCGGACGAAGCCGAGGCCTACTCGGCGCCACCAAATAGGTTGTACACTGTAGCGACCCGACCCGAATGGATCAAGTCTCTGTGCTTAAGTGTCATCCCTGGATCGGTATGCTGACACACACAGTACTCGAGGATTTATAACAGAGGTAAATCACATGTCAAAGTAACGTAAATACTATTACCTCAATCCAAAATAGCAGCAGTAACAAGGTTGTGGATTCCCATCAACACCAACGGCAAAGTTGAGTGTATAAATCGTAACCCTAATGTATCATTTACACGCCGTAAGATAATCCTGCAACATGAGACGTTACAGCCACAAAGGGTCAGTACATTGAATGTACTAGCAAATTCACACCATAGAGAGAAATGATGAACAATGGCTATCACTACACGCATATGTGGCTGGTGGAAATGCTCTATGGTTATAAGGTTTTTGCGAAAAGCCAAATTTTCCCTACTGCAAAGGAATAAATTTTATTTAACTATCATGGTGGTTGTTGAACATTGAGAATGGTTGACAACATTCTCAATCCCAATTAAGTAACATCATTAAACCCCAAAAAATTAATTTAAAGTAACCTGATGAGATTCACATGATAATCCAAGTACTAGATACTCAAAACGTCCATAACCGGGGACACGGCTAATCATGATTAGTTTATACACTCTACAGAGGTTTGTGCACTTTTCCCCACAAGACCCGATCTCCTCCATTGGATTTCTCGCACTACAAGGTGTTTGAGAAACGGATGACCGAGACATAGTCTTTCAGAAGCGTTTGCACCTTACGATGGGTAGACCGTTCCACCTACAACCCCTACATCTGCTAGTCTACCACTGTAAGAGTTCACACGACTTAATCAACTATGCTAGAGCCCATAATGGCTTGTGGCTGCACATGGAAGTTTCTAGTATGAATAATCTCATGATCCCTTTGAACCTGGGTGGCGGTCCATAAAAAACAGGCAATCCTGGAATACCCAGGTGCCTAGACAGGCAATCACTGGAATACCCAGGTGCCTCAATCCACCTAGATGTGTGTTAAAGTTGCCACCTTAAGTAAACCATTAATTAACAATCTCACATCTGTCATGAATACTCTCCAACCCAATCCACGTCTACGAGCATAGCATGGCAATATAAGCATAACGTAATAGTAACTTCCAAGGGTTGAATGCAGGGTAATAGGTTCCTACCTCATCAACTACTTCCCAATAGCCACATGTTATCAATTCTACTCATGCAATGTTTGAGGGTGAAACTAATGCATAAAAACTGGGTATGAAAGGAATATGATCAAAGTGTGAACTTGCCTGCAATGTTGATGAAGGTGATTCGCACTCAAAACTCTTGATAGATCTACTCGTCTCACTCCGGTCGATCTATCATAAGCAAGCAATAGGAACCACACATAAGCAATCACTCAAAAGATCAGAAAGATCGAAGAAGACGATTCGGAAAACTTCAAAACAAAGAAAATAACTCTCGCAACATAAAACAATTTCTAACAGTACGAAAATTATGTGAATTTGGCCTTATCAGAAAGTTTAGGTCAAGAGCTTCGATTTGTAAAAAGAATCAACTGAAACGGAGCTACGAAACTCAAGTTATGATCAAACGAAGTTTGAATCTAAATCTGATCTAATTCAAATTTTAAAATTTTGAAAAAAACATGTTTGGGTTGGATCACTGGATAGAGGAGATCGTAATGAAGAAGTGAGCGTTGGTTTCATTGGATTTGGACTAACGAGCAAAAAGTTGTGGTAGTTTGAAACCGAGGGACTAATCTGTAAGAAAAACAATCACAGATAGGTCCCTGGCGAAAAATAAAAAAAAAGAAAAACTTTACCGTACGAACGTTCGCTGGCGAACGCTATCTAACGAATCTGTTCACTATAACTACCTAAACAGAAAACGTTCACTACATAACTGAACTAAATAAAAAAGGTTTTTTTTAACCAAAACCGAACCTATAAAATAAAACCGGTCCGGACCGGGGCGGTTTTACCGAACCGGAAGAAAACCGGCGATTGGATCATGGTCGGGCGCCGGCGACTCTGTGAGTCGGGGCGGCGGCGGCGGCTTGGATCGGCTCCGGCGGGGCGTGGCCTCCGGCGAGCGGTGCGGGGTCTGCGGGGAGCGGCGCGAGGCTAGGCGGTGAAGTGCGCCGGCGGCTGCGAGCGGGAGAGGCGGTGGGGCAGGTGCGGGGAGAGAGAGAGAGGGGGTCTAGCTCCTTTTTAAAGGGCCCTCGGGTGCGGCGCCTTGCGCAAGGGGGCAGGGAAAGTCTGGCCTCGGCACGGACGCCGAGGTCGGCGCGGTGGCGCGCCGTAGCACAGCTGGAAACCGAGCGGAGCTCGGGGACGAGCGGTATGGGCCGTTGGGCCGCGGCCTGGCTCGGGCGCTGGGCCGGCCCAGTCGGCGATGGAGATTTTTTTATTTTTATTTTTTAAAACATTTTCTCAGACAGACAAAATAAAAAGGGACAAAACAAATAAAAAAATTATATAGGCATATAATATACCAAAATTTTCAGAAAAGGATTGTCTACAGCGTGAACATTTTCCTAGCATTAAATAAAATTCACACAAATTTAGATAATTCAAAGAGTGCTACTGGTCTAATAAAATCCAACAAAAATCATTTTAAAAATACCAAAATGATTTCAAATAATTTTTCTCTAATTTTCTAATGTAGGGAATCATGTTACCCTATTTTCCATGTATGTTGATTTTGGAGAAAAATAATTTGAATAAAACTCAAATAACCCAAATTGAAAAATAATTATTTCAAATGGATTTTAAATTTGAGTTTCTTTGAAACTCCCAACTCATATTTCATATGTTTCGAAGAAGTCGTTTTATCTTCTCTCGTGAAAATCATTGAGTTGCTTAAAGTTTTAGAACTGGAAATATTTTCAAATGAAATTCAAATATTTTCAACACCCCTTTTCATTTAAATAAATGGAAGAAGTGATGTCATCTTCTCTCCGGGGTTTTGTGATGAAAAGTATTTGAATTCACGGAGATCATAAATGCCAAAAATTGAAAGTTTGGGAAAGTCCTTTTATTCTCTCTCATTTAACTTTCAAAAAGTTACGAATTTCACACAAAAATCAAACAATCAATTAATCTATCTATTTATTATAACATTCCAAAATTTAGAATTTTGGGATGTTACAAACCTACCACCCTTAAAATGAATCTCGTCCTCGAGATTAGGAGAGGCTAGCAAGAAAAAGGTTAGGGTTTGGGGGTCTTCTCCAAATCCATCGATCATCACAGGGGTCTGGGGTGCTACCACCCTTAGAAGCATGGTTACGGTTCCATCGAAACTCATATACTTCATCCATATTGTTAACAGTGTCGGTCTTCTCATATCTTCAGGGTAGTTCCTTCTCTGGGCTCTTCCGGTAGTGGCATAACCTTTACCGCAATTCTTCTGTCCTTTCATCTTGGTAAGGTTATTCCGAGATTGGGTCTTCATAGCTGACGGGTCTGGCGCCAATACTAATCAACTATCGATATCTCATGGTGGTCAACAATTTATGGTTTCTCCTATAGGAAATGGGTCTGGGTTGATCCTCACCGTATAACCTACGGTTGGCAAAAAGCTGTCGTGTACAAGGGAAAAATTCTTATACCATTCTAAGGTTTAACAAGGTTTAATTTCGTCGTCTCTCTACTATAGGCAAGTCACTCAGATTTACCATCCCATATAGCAAGGCGAACAATAAGAGTAAGTCGGTATGGTGATCAATCCATCCCGCACCCAAATCATTACCTTGTACATGGTTTAGCGAATCTCGCATTCTAACACTCGGTCATCCTCACAAGCATTGCAGAATTCTCTTGTCGATGAACTAAGTTCTGATAATTCCATGGATTCTGCAAGCCAAACAAACATCTATCGTTCCTTCACAACTCTCAGGTTTTGCGTTACTCCTATAAAATTGTCTGCCGATAAACGTCGTATCTTCCTCTAGGGTTCTTCCTTCAGCAAGGATGTGCTTGCTTCTTGGCAGGTCCTGGGGCCTGTGGGTTATGGCCCATCTCATCACTTGTAGTCCTTGAACTTATCATCGGGCAACTGATCATTATTCCAACTTCCAACTTCCTAGTATTCTTAAATCCATCCAATTGTACTGTCGTCCTTCCTTCTATTGGCACCAAACTAGGACATGATTACTCAGACTCATCATGGAGTTTCCATTGATCCATATTTCCGACATAATACCTCCTTTATATCAAATAGTAATTTATCTCTTCATCCTCGTGGGATATCCCTCATACTGAGATAAAAACTTATACTTGTGGAGTCCATATTCCACTTCGTGGAACATCATTATCCTTTCCAGGGCCAAGCATCCTTACAAGGGAATATTGGCCATCTCTGCATGGCACTTCTTCAATTGGGAAACGTGAAACACATGATGAACTCCTGACAGTCCTTCGGATGACTCCAACTTGTTGGCTACTTCTCCCATACGCTCCAAAACTCGGTATGGTCCTACAAATCTCGGGGCTAAATTTCCCTTAACTCCAAATCGTTTAACTCCTCGCAGAGGGGGCACACAAAGACATGCTCTGTCTCCAATTTCATAGACCACCTCCTTGCGTTTTGGAGTCTGTATAACTCTTCTGTCTAGACTGAGCTACCTTCCGTCTATCTCGAATCAACATAACATTCTCTTCTGACTCCTTGATCACAGTTGGTCCAAACAACTGATGGTCTCCAACTTCATTCCACATACTCATGGGGCATCACACACATCGAGACAAAGCTCGTATTCATTTTGTCCGAAATCCACTCAGATGGAGTATCCTTATCTTTTCCAGGGGTCAACGGTTCTTACAGGGTACTACCACCCTTAAAATGCATAAATCTTCCATAGACCATATTTCTCTTTTCCTCAAAATGGTCAAAATCTTTCATCATAGAGTAACAATCTGATAAAATCCATATCAGTACCAATGATGCTAACTTTATTCACTCTCAATTGATTACAATCTCAACTCAACCCCTCGATATAAAAGAAAATGTTCTCACTTATACTACTATACTTCTCACAACTAATTATCACAAGTCTCCTTCTCCTTGGGGCATTCTCTGGCAAAATGCCCTGCTCCATTACAACGAAAACATATTACTTCTGACAAGTCTCGAGGTTTCCTTTTTGGGCAAGTGTTGAGGTAGTGCCCTGACTCCTTGCACCTATAACAGGTGATATGACTCAGGTCCTTCCTGGGCTCCAATCGGTTTCTCTTCCTGGACTTTTCCATTCCAATCAGGGCTTCTATTTGCTGTGGGTCATATTCTACTTCCTCTGTCGGGAATTCTACTAGATCCCCATTCAAACAATTTTGGGAGATGTGTCGTTCTTCTCCACATGAATAGCAAGACTTAGTGTAGGGTTTACTCGGCTCTTCTTTAGGTATGTCCTCCACCTCTTCCTTCATCAAAGTTTCTTCCAAAATTTCCATGAGGGCTCCTTTCATTACCTCTTTCTTCTGCTGGATGGTTCGTTGTACCATGGGGTAAATGTGACACTGAGCAGGGTAGTGGTAGTCCCTTCACACAAGAAACAAGTGATCTGCCTCGTTGGGCATTCTTTAGTTGGGTGACTTCCTTCACAATTGGGGCATTCACCCTTGTGTTCTTTATGGTTGTGTCCTATTTCTCCACAAATCTTGCATGCACAAGGTTTCTTCATATCCTTTCCATAAGGCTTCAACTTCTGGGACACAAGCCGAGACTTTGACAGAGTCAACTTAAATTCTTTCCAAGTGGTTACTCCTTGCCGCCCTTTCATGGTTTGGTACATACTCCACCAAGTAGCAGCACCTCTTTCAAAACACTGAAGAGCATGTTGGGTCATATCATGTCCAACTATAGGGTTATTCTCCATGTGATCCTCCATGTTCTGAATCCATCGGTCTGTCTCCAACTGACTCATCGGTTCAGAAAGTACCAGCTCATCTCCATTCATCCTCTATTGGGTCCAAGGGTTTGGGGTGAGATAAGAGAGATAGAGAGGGATACACACAATACAAACAAAAGTTTTGAAAAGACACATTTTATTTGTGGCTGTCAGGAAAAACATCAAACAAATGACAGCTCACAAACGTCGCATCTAACGTAGGTATATAACAGGGGTTTGGTCTTCTATAGGTCAATAAATCTTCAACGTCTCCAAACTCTTCAAGCCTTGTTCATGCCTCCAATGGCTTCTTCCGATCATGCTTGTCTTTCTCAAGTTCTTTTGCCAGATCAACTCTGTTGACGCGAAGTCTCTCGTGACGTCCTTTAATATTCTGGAGTTGCATTCCAAACTTCTGGTTTTAACATCCTTCACATGAACCATGGTCCTACTGTCCTTCAGTTCCTGACAAATCTCTGGTATCTCGAGGTTGTAGCTCCTCCAGCTTGGCTACTTTCGGCTTCTGGGGTCCTGAGTTCTTCACGAAATGCTTCCTTGTCAAATATGACTTCCTACAAGTCCATCTTAAACTTCTTGATGTATTACTCCAGATCCTGGTGATACACCGACTAAGGTTAAAACTTCATCTTTTGCTGATAGGTGCTCCATCAGCCTTCTACCATCCAATCCTTCCAAGCATATACATGCTTAACTCAGCACGGTGATAATAGCGTAAGCGACGATAACTCCATGGTTAGCCATGTCTATGCCCATGTTACTGACATGAGCTTTCATTCCATAATAGATATCTCCTGACTTGGAGTTTTATTGACAAAACTTTGAGTTCTACTGCTTCATGTTCTGGACTTTCTCCAACACCTTGATCTCGGGTATTGACAGCTTCCTTAGTCTGCGAAGTTCCATAAGGGTAGCCTTCCTAGGTCATACTAAATCTGGAAATTCTACAGAGCCTTCAAATTCTCCTAGTCTTCGGAGTCTTCAACCGTTGTAGTTTCCATTATTTAGATGCACGGTAAAATCTTCTTCATTCCGTATTGGTCATGGTTGTCCAATATCTTGTACTTCTTGGAGTAGTATCATCCGTCGAATCTTCGAGTGGTCAAAAGGGGAAAGGGGTATTGTCGGGGATATACCCCGCGGCGTAAACCGTCCGGAAGTATAACCCGGCCGGACTTGGCAGTTTACTTGAGGCCCGGCTGAGACTTGACGATTCACTGGTGACCCATTTGGACCTGGCGGTTTATGATTCATTGGTAATCCAGCAGGCAGGTCAGAGGAGCGACAAGACCCGGTGGCCCAACAGGCGGTTCATGAAGGCCGGTTCATACTATGGTGGGCCGGTTTAAGAGGAAAGGCATGAGGAACATTATCTTACAAGGAGCTAAGACCTGGACTTGTATCCGGTTTGTATTAGAGATAGACTAGTCCTAATCCTAATAGGACTCTACATGTAACCCGCCCCTCCAACATATGTAAGTAGGGGTAGGGCTCCCCAAAGGGGACAAGATTCACAAGTTCCGCAAGTTGGACAAGTTAGGTTTAGACAATAGCTCTCGAGATAGAGCACTCTTGTAACCGTGGTCATCATCGTCAATACCAATGAAGCAGGATGTAGGCTTTTACCTCCACCGTGAGGGGCCAAACCTGGGTAAAACATCGCGTCTCTCGTCCCGCTCAACCCCTCTCAAGCTACCACATAGATGCGTTGGCCTCGCGACTAAGTCCTGACACTAAGGACATCTGCCGTGACAATTCCACGACAGTTGGCGCCCACCGTGGGGCCTGCGCATGGTGGTGTTGAGTTCTTGGAGGGATTTCATCTAGGGATCAACGGGCTCACAATTTTGTCAGTTGAGGAAGATCCGGCAGGTTCATTGTTTGGTGGTCGAGAGCATGATTAACTTTGGAGCTGGCAATACAAGGTTTGAGATCAAAAGAAGCTAGGGTTCCGTGCGTGTTGCCGCACGCGGCCTGTTTGTCCGCCCGGTTGAGGAGGGTTGATTTCCATCAAAACAATCAATATTACAATCCGGCGAGACCGAGACCGACTCCGTTATTTAATCGCCGTTTTGCCACAAGAGCTGGTACATGTGAAATTTGGATCCACAACAGTCGACCTAGGTGGATTCGCTTCAAATCTTGAGGTTACTGCCTTGCTGCTGTTACCATGCACTACATCCAAATATTAAATCAGAACCAGTACTAGGTACTGGTGGCCGGGTTAGTACTCACGAGGAGGCATTCAAAAAATTGGATATACCAGTTAATTGGGAACAAACCTGTCCTGCTGAGCCGCACGGCCGCTCCTCCTTCTGCTATGCCGCTCCGCCTTGCTGTTGTTGAACCGCCCTGGCCGAGGGCTACCCGTGAACCGCCGCCTGGACTCGCCTCGGGTGTCTTCTTCTGCCGTAAGCTGCAGTATCAAATCGCCGTTCCGGATGAGCCGCCTCCAAGTGCACCGGTTTACCACCAGCACTTGCGCCCTTGTCTTCTTCTGTCGTGCGTCGCAGCCGTCGTGAGTCGCCGCCCTTACTTCGCCTTGACCCGCCGTGGTCGATCCGTTGTTGCTCCGTCTGAGTCAGACCGACCTTGAGCCGCTACTGAAAACCGCCACGGCCGTGACAATCAGGTGCTATTTTTCTAAAACTCTTTTTGGTGTAATTACATAATGTCAAAAGATTTTCTCGAGGTATGCTATTGTATACACAGGTCAATTACCTCATGATTAAAGTATGATCCGGTCCCCACGCGCTGTCATTGGAGGTCGCGTCTATATCCACACTATATCAAATGGCTTATTAGATGTGCGCAAATCGCCGCCTCAACGGTCCGGTCTACATCAACTCACCGGGCCGCGCCTGTAGCCGGTTCATTCGACCATACCTGCGCCGGTTCAACCGTCCGCGCCCACGGCCGACCTATCTGTCCGCGCGGCTTACAATGCCACGGCCGACTCACGCGTCCGCTCTGTCATTTAAATATCACGGCTGACTCTGATATGTATATCAACAAATCAGAGCCGCCCCTGCGGTCTTGAGCCGCCGGGGGCATGTTCAGCCGCCTCGATCGCGATAAACGGATCATCCATCATTCGAACAAATCAAGTGACATCTATCTAAGTCTATTTTTGACATATATTGTTTTTGTAAAAAAGAACAATTACGTTGGTTTTGCATATTTTTATATGCAGGACAATTATTCGCCACAACATTGGTGTTACACCATGCATATGGAGCGCGCACTGGCGTCATTATATACTGGCTTTTGACCATTCCGCACTGCTCAACGGACGCGCGCAAACCGCCTGTGGTCCGGTTTACATCAACACGCGGCCGGTTCTCCATCTACGCCGGCTTATAATGCCCGCAGGCGACTCTCCATCCGCGCCGGTTTACAACTCCCGCGGCCGACTCTCCCGTCCGTGCCGACTTACTACGCCGCGGCTGACTCATCTGGCTGTGCCATCTCTGAAGCTGCGGCCGTCTTTGTCGTCCGTCTCTCGCGACCTGGTCTACATCAACATACCGGGCCGCACCTGTCTGCATGAGCTCTTTATTGGGCGCACAAGTCGCCGCCACTACAGTTTTTGATTAACTTCAAATCGCCAGTTGGAAGGAACCATTGGCCGAGTTGCTGACACGGCTCATATGGGATCATTTACAACTCGCCGCAGTCACCTCAACCTTCTATGGATTCACATCGTGCTATCAACGCCAATGATATACAAGTTATGCCGGTTTATATCACGGTCAAATATGGAGAGTCTCAAGCCAACTCCTCGAGTCACCTTTGAAACTCGGGGGCTACGATGACATGACTCAGCGAATCTTGCCAGTTTTAGCAAATTTAAGAACCCTAGGACGATGGAGGGAAGGATAACCCGGTCCCAGAGGCTACTGTTATATTGGTGAAAGTTTAAAGGCCGTCATAAGATTTCCGGATTAGAAAGTATATGACAGTTACAAAATCCCGGCTCAATGAAGAAGTTTCGGCTCATCAGAAAAGGATTCCGGTTTACAATCCGGTACAAGGGAAATTTGTTCTCCGGTTTAAGAATTTCCGGTTCAAAAAGGAATTAACTTCTCGCAAGTTCGAGTTTAAAGGCCGTCAGAAAATTTCCGGCTAAAAATGAAGATTCCGGTTTAAAATCCGGTTCAAGGGAAAGATGTCTCCCACGAAGCTTTAAAATCTCAATATCCGGTTCAAGATCCCGGTTCAAGAAGAATTTATCTCTTGCAAAAAAGTTAAAAATTGCCGAAGAGGACCTGCTACCATGATGCGCGGTTCGAACAGGTATCCCGCCTTACTGGCCTGACATATTATTGATCACATGGGGGCTTCTGCTTCATAAAGCGGGGTCTCTGTTCTTTTACATCATGTGTGGTTACACGGAGTTGTTCTAAAGCGGCCTCCGATTTACCCCTTGAGTTAGCTTTTCAAAAGAATCATGTTATATCACTTGGGGGCTTGGTCGTGTCCGAACCAATGCAATACCTCTTGATAGGCGAGAGCCACTAGATCACTTGGGGACTTGGTCACGTCTGAACCAGTCATTCCTCTTGATCGGCCTAAGGCCACAGAATCACTTGGGGGCTTGGTCGAACCCGAACCATTGCCATGCCACTTGATCGACATAAATGCCACGGTTTCATTTGGGGACCTGGCTGACTTGAACCATAGCTACACCTATCGGGAGCTTGGTCGTGTCCGACCATGGTAACGCCATCTGATCAGCTCAAATAAGCCTCTTTTGCAAATGGTTTTGTCATTGTCTTTTCTTCACATTTTTCTTTGAAAGATATTTCTTTCTTTTTATTGTGTTTTTTAAACTGACAAAGTTTTAAGCCAGTTCAAACTGTCAATTGATGGAACACGGTCCATCTTAATCCGGAGGCTATCTGCCCGGTTTGATTTTCTGTTACCATCCTATTATGGAGTAAACCGGTGTTTATCAACCCGGCTCGGTTTTCAACTACAAGTTGTCAGTACACGATCAAGTTATAATCCAGGGACTATCAGCCCGGTCTGGTTTGACTACGAGTCGCCAGTATTATATGTGGTTAAGCCGGTGTTTATCACAACCCGGTACGGTTTTATCATAAACCGACACAAAATGGAAGGAGTTATTAGTACTCAAGATTGGGGTTATCACCTTTACTACAAAAAGTAGGTAAAACCAACAATGTGATTCAATGTCACATGTATGATCTATTTCATATTTGATTATTCTTAAGTGCAGCCTTGGTTATAAACCCGGGTTATATGTTGGGCGTTATGACCCGTCCGGCGGTAAACCGCCAGGACACTTTAAACTTGTTGTATGCAGAAACAGGTTTGTTAAACCGGCCTGGCTTTGGACTATAAGTCGCCAGTATATATATATTTGGATTGCGCCATTGGAATCATGCGCTTATAAATCATTGGGTTATATTATTCAAATAGCCAAACTTGGCTGAATTTTCACTATGATATTGAATGAATAAGGTTTTCATACCGGATTATATTATCTTGAATAGCCAACATGGCTGGATTTTTATGGTTATTAATAACCGGTATTATTGAGTTTTCAAATTCGCTTTAGCGTAATGGCTATTATTTTATCAAAGGATATGATTTATTCTACAATGGAAGGAATAGTCCCGAGTCGCTGCAGGCTTACAACCCGGCACTTGGGGGCTACATTATTCAAATTGAGATTACATGCAAGTCTCATGTCGCTGCAAGCATGCACCATGACACTTGGGGGTAATGCAAAGTCATTTTTACTAGTCTTATTTAAGACCCGACTCATCATATTATCATGAGCCGGCCCTTGGGGGCTACCAATTGCTCGTGTCAACAATCCAAGGTACACAAGTTTTTGTCCATAATATTGAAGGATCCATTGCTCAGTTGGTAAAGCACAAAGCTCTTAACCTTGTGGACGTGGGTTCAAGCCCCATGATGGGAGTTACATAATATAATGTTATTCTCAATGAAGTATATATAAAGTCCCAGCTCAATATTATCTTACTGAGCCGACCCTTGGAGGCTACACGTTGCTGTTAAAGTCTACATGATCATATTTTCAAAGTCCCTGCTCATTCTTTACATGATGACCCGGCCCTTGGGGGCTACACTGGTTGAAGTTTTTTATGAGCATCGGGAAATTACAAGTCCCAGGTTGCTGCAAGCATGACAACCCGACACTTGGGGGCTACATATATGGAGTATTCAGTTTATATGATTGAGATGAACTAATCGGATTTCTTCAAGGTTGAAACACTTATTGGAGCAAGTCTTAAGTTATCACTATGTTCTCCTCTTAAGACTTGGGGGCTACAGGTATTATGCATATAAAGGAGGAACATCTTCATTTTATCAGTTTTGAGCAAATTAGGAAGATCAATTACATGACCCAGTGTCGACAACAATTATGACCCGGCGCCATCAATATTTATAAACCGGCTATTTTGGTAATATTAAACCGGCAAGTTTTACATCTTCAAACCGGTTGAATATCAGATAAGTATTTTTAGACCCATGTTTCTTAAACCGGCGCTTTGGGAGCTGAGTCAAAGGAGTTATTCTTCACGATATTTCTTGGTGACAAACCAAGGTCGGCAAATTGATTTTGAAGCTGGTCTGTTAACCCGGATTTCTCAGAAGGAGGAAATAACAAGGACTTAAGGATGATCAGGTACCGGTTTACAAAGAATTCTTAACCCGGAGCATAACCTGTCAAATTTGTTCTTGTGTTTATTTTGCAGCATAAGCTTACCATGGATAAATCCAAGCTAAACTTGGGGGCTAATGTCGGGGATATACCCCGCGGCGTAAACCGGCCGAAAGTATAACCCGGCCGGACTTGGCGGTTTACTTGAGGCCCGGCTGAGCCTTGACGATTCACTGGTGACCCGTTTGGACCTGGCGGTTTATGATTCATTGGTAATCCGGCAGGCGGGTCAGAGGAGCGACAAGACCCGGTGACCCAACGGGCGGTTCATGAAGGCCGGTTCATACTATGGTGGGCCGGTTTAAGAGGAAAGGCATGAGGAACATTATCTTACAAGGAGCTAAGACCTGGACTTGTATCTGGTTTGTATTAGAGATAGACTAGTCCTAATCCTAATAGGACTCTACATGTAACCCGCCCCTCCAACATATATAAGTAGGGGCAGGGCTCCCCAAAGGGGACAAGATTCACAAGTTCCACAAGTTGGACAAGTTAGGTTTAGACAATAGCTCTCGAGATAGAGCACTCTTGTAACCGTGGTCATCATCGTCAATATCAATGAAGCAGGATGTAGGCTTTTACCTCCACCATGAGGGGCCGAACCTGGGTAAAACATCACGTCTCTCGTCCCGCTCAACCCCTCTCAAGCTACCACATAGATGCGTTGGCCTCGCGACTAAGTCCTGACACTAAGGACATCTGCCGTGACAATTCCACGACAGGTATAATCTCACTAAAGGGAATATTTGAATAAGTTCATAAGAGAAGAGAAGTAAAAGATCCTTTTGAAAAGAAAGTTGTAGAGAAAAATCTTCCTATGGGCTTGCCAATCTCTAGGTTCACGTCCTACAGTCAACATGTGCTCTGATACCATCTTGTAGCGACCCGACCTGAATGGATCAAGTCTCTGTGCTTAAGTGTCATCCCTGGATCGGTATGCTGACACACACAGTACTCGAGGATTTATAACAGAGGTAAATCACATGTAAAAGTAACGTAAATACTATTACCTCAATCCAAAATAGCGGGAGTAACAAGGTTGTGGATTCCCATCAACACCAACGGTAAATTTGAGTGTAGAAATCGTAACCCTAACGTATCACTTACTCGTCGTAAGATAATCCTGCAACATGAGATGTTGCAGCCACAAAGAGTCAGTACATTGAATGTACTGGCAAATTCACACCATAGAGAGAAATGATGAACAATGGCTATCACTACATGCATATATGGCTGGTGGAAAAGCTCTATGGTTATAAGGTTTTTGCGAAAAGCCAATTTTTCCCTACTGCAAAGGAATAAATTTTATTTAACTATCATGGTGGTTGTTGAACATTGAGAATGGTTGAAAGCATTCTCAATCCCAATTAAGTAACATCATTAAACCCAACAAAATTAATTTAAAGTAACGTGATGAGATTCACATGATAATCCAAGTACTAGATACTCAAAACGTCCATAACCGGGGACACGGCTAATCATGATTAGTTTATACACTCTACAGAGGTTTGCGCACTTTTCCCCACAAGACCCGATCTCCTCCGTTGGATTTCCCGCACTACAAGGTGTTTGAGAAACGGATGACTGAGACATAGTCTTTCAGAAGCGTTTGCACCTTACGATGGGTACACCGTTCCACCTACAACCCCTACATCTGCTAGTCTACCAATGTAAGAGTTTACACGACTTAATCAACTATGCTAGAGCCCATAATAGCTTGTGGCTGCACACGGAAGTTTCTAGTATGAATAATCTCATGATCCCTTTGAACCTGGGTGGCGGTCCATAAAAAAACAAGCAATCCTAGAATACCCAGGTGCCTAGATAGGCAATCGCTGGAATACCAAGGTGCCTCAATCCACCCAGATGTGTGTTAAAGTTGCCACCTTAAGGAAACCATTAATTAACAATCTCACATCTGTCATGAATACTCTCCAACCCAATCCACGTCTACGAGCATAGCATGGCAATATAAGCATAATGTAATAGTAACTTCCAAGGGTTGAATGCAGGGCAATAGGTTCCTACCTCATCAACTACTTCCCAATACCCACATGTTATCAATCCTACTCATGCAATGTTTGAGGGTGAAACTAATGCATAAAAACTGGGTATGAAAGGAATATGATCAAAGTGTGAACTTGCCTGCAATGTTGATGAAGGTGATTCGCACTCAAAACTCTTGATAGATCTACTCGTCTCACTCCGGTCGATCTATTGTAAGCAAGCAATAGGAACCACACATAAGCAATCACTCAAAAGATCAGAAAGATCGAAGAAGACGATTCGGAAAACTTCAAAACTAAGAAAATAACTCTCGCAACATAAAACAATTTCTAACAGTACCAAAATTATGTGAATTTGGCCTTATCAGAAAGTTTAGGTCAAGAGCTTCGATTTGCAAAAAGAATTAACTGAAACGTAGCTACGAAACTCAAGTTATGATCAAACGAAGTTTTAATCTAAATCTGATCTAATTCAGATTTTAAAAATTTGAAGAAAAACATGTTTGGGTTGGATCACTGGATAGAGGAGATCGTAATGAAGAAGTGGGCGTTGGTTTAGTTGGATTTGCACTAACGAGCAAAAAGTTGTGGTAGTTTGAAACCGAGGGACTAATCTGTAAGAAAAACAATCACAGATAGGTCCCTGGCGAAAAATTTAAAAGAAAAACAAAAACTTTACCGTACGAATGTTCGTTGCCGAACGCTATCTATCGAATCTGTTCACTATAACTATCTAAACAGAAAACGTTCACTACATAACTGAACTAAATAAAAAAAGGTTTTTTTAACCAAAACCAAACCTTTAAAATAAAACCGGTCCGGATCAGGGCGGTTTTACCGAAACGGAAGAAAACCGGCGATTGGATCGTGGTCGAGCGCTGGCGGGTCGGTGAGTCGGGGCGGCGGCTGCGGCTTGGATGGCTCCGGCGGGGCGTGGCCTCCGGCGAGCGGTGCGGCGTCGGCGGGGAGCGGCGCAGGGCTAGGCGAGGCAGCAGCGCGGGTGGCGCGGGGCTAGGCAAGGCGCGGCTGCGGCGGCGCGGGGCTAGGCGGTGAAGTGCGCCAGCGGCTGCGAGTGGGAGAGGCGGCGGGGCAGGTGCGGGGGGAGAGAGAGGGGGTTCGGCTCCTTTTTAAAGAGCGCTCGGGTGCGGCGCCTTGCGCGAGGGGGCAGGGAAAGTCCGGCCTCGGCACACACGCCGAGGTCGGTGCGGTGGCGCGCTGTAGCGTGGCTGGAAACCGAGCGGAGCTCGGGGACGAGCGGTATGGGCCGTTGGGCCGCGGCCTGGCTCGGGCGCTGGGCCGGCCCAGTTGGCGACGGAGATTGTTTTTTTAACATTATCTCAGACAAACAAAATAAAAAGGGACAAAACAAATAAAAAATTTATATAGGCATATAATATACCAAAATTTTCAGGAAAAGCTTGACTACATCATGAACATTTTCCTAGCATTAAATAAAATTCACACAAATTTAGATAATTCAAAGAGTGGTAGTGGTCAAATAAAATCCAACAAAAATCATTTTAAAAATAACAAAATGATTTCAAATAAAATTTTCTCCAATTTTCTAATGTAGGGAATCATGTTACCCTATTTTCCATGTATTTTGATTTTGGAGAAAAATAATTTGAATAAAACTGAAATAACCCAAATTGAAAAATAATTATTTCAAATGGATTTTAAATTTGAGTTTCTTTGAAACTGCCAACTCATATTTCATATGTTTCGAAGAAGTCATTTTATCTTCTCTCATGAAAATCATTGAGTTGCTTAAAGTTTTAGAACTAGAAATATTTTCAAATGAAATTCAAATATTTTCAACACCCCTTTTCATTTAAATAAATGGAAGAAGTCATGTCATCTTCTCTCCGGGGTTTTGTGATGAAAAGTATTTGAATTCACGGAGATCATAAATGCCAAAAATTGAAAGTTTGGGAAAGTCCTTTTATTCTCTCTCATTTAACTTTCAAAAAGTTACGAATTTCACACAACAATCAAACAATCAATCAATCTATCTATTTATTATAACATTCCAAAATTTAGAATTTTGGGATGTTACAAACACTCATCGGATCACACCTTCTCCTTAACTCGACCTCCCGGCGCCGACGGTGCTCCATCCCGCACCCCCATGGAGCGGCTACCTTGAAGCCGGCGCCGCGGGCGACATCTCCATGGAGGTTCTCCCCCAGTGCGAGGCCCCTTCGGCGGCAGCGTCCATACCAGCCAGATCTGCTGCTGCTGCTCCGGCTCTCGCTCGATCGCTTGCTCGCCCAGCTGGAGCTGCTGCTCTCCCCCTCGCTCGTGCTGCTGCTCTGCTCCAATTAAGCCACACTTCAGTCGACTGAATCGACTTTTGGGTCAGTCGATTTTCAGGGGTTGGGGGGGCTCGTCGGAGTTAAGGAAGAACCGCCCGCAGCGGGGACGGGGGCTCGCCGGGTGGGGGGTCACCTCAGTTACTGTTGCTAATCCCTCGTTAGTTCAAAAACTGATTCGAATTCAAATTCGAAATCAAGCAAACAATAAAAGATTTCAAATATTAAAACTAAAATGTTTGGAGTGAGCCAAATAATTCATAAGTAATATTGGTGGATAAACCAAGTGTTTATAAAAAGTTTAAATGCACTTAACTAACTAAAACAGTAGCAAAAACAATTATTTGAATGCTTTTAAATTATTAAACAAATGTTAAACTAGTTTATTAGTCACCAAACTTTTTAAGGCAGTGGATTATTCAGAGACATTAATTTAGGAGCTACTGTCATTTTTTCAAAACTAAAGAAATTAAAAGTAAAATAAAACCAAATAAAAGAAAATACAAAAAGAAAAAAAAACAAAAAGGGAGAATACCCCCTCCCCCACTGAGCCAACCGACCCAGCTAGCAGACAGGCCAGCCCACTGGCCCAGGCCGGCCCACCCCACTCTCCCTTATCCTCCCCGTCCCGAAACCCTAACCCCCCGGTCACCCCACTCCCCCCCACGTTCCCCACGACCCCCTCGCCCTCTCGCTCGATCTGGATCGAGCGTGACGCCCGCCCCCGATGCGTCCCCAGTGCCGTCGCACCGGTACCACGCCGTCGCCGGGGCCGGCCCCGTCACCAGATCGCCAAGCATTGCCCCGGTCTCTTCCTCGCAGCTCCTCCCTCCTGCCCTGATCTGGAGCGTTGGACGCCCGCTCGCAGACGTCGTCGCTGCCACCCCGTTCATCATCGTCTCCGGCCATCCCGAGCCCCCTCGAGCCCACTGCCACCCCCTACGGCTCGAGGTGAGCCCCATTCTCCTTCCCCTCATCTCCCTGTCCCAGCGCTCGCCGCCTCCGACGCGTTGCCGCCCGCACTGGCCTCCCCTGCTCACCGCGCCGACTACCCGTGCCGCCCACGCGCTGCGCGCACCCCGTGCGCCCGCGCCATGGCCGGCCCCCCTCCTAGCCGTGCTGAAGCGCACGCGCCTGCCCCGTGCTCCACGCTTCGCCCCGACTGCCTCTCAACCGCTGCGAGCGCCGCCAGCCGTGCCTCCCACTGCTGCTCGCCGCGCGGTCCCGCCGACCACCGACACCGTTGTCGAGCCCCTGCCCATCACCGCCTCACATCGCCCCTACTCTGTCGCGGCTCTGCTCCACCCCCGCAGCCGCCTTGCTCCGCCACCCGCACGCCGCCGCGGCCCCCGCTCCGCTGCTGTCGTGCCGCCCCGACCTCTTCTCCCTCCCGCGGCGCCGTCCTCCATGGGGCCGCCCTCCTACTCTCCAGCGCCCCACCGCCACTCGCCGGTGGCTGCGCGCGCCTCGCTGCTGCCCCGGTGGGTGCCTTACCCCGTAGCGCCCGGACGGGGGCGGGCTGGCGCCTGACGCCGGCTACGCCCGTTAACGCACGCCCGCCGCATTAAGCCCCTAGGGCCTATGACGAACGGGGCCCATGCCCAGAACGGTTTAATAAAAAAATTAAATTAGATAAATAATAATATGGTTAATTAATTAAGATAATTAATCAGGTTAATTAATCTAAATTATGCCTAATTAATTAACCTAATCACTTTAATTAATTTAACTAAACATGTTTAGTTAACTAAGTCAATGACTAGTGGGACCCACACGTCAGCGACCCAGTCAACACCCCTGTTGACTGCTGATGTCGTGCTGACATCATGATGACATCATCATTTACTATTCTGGATAATGTTGAAATAAATAATTAAATTCTAGAAATTAATAAAAACTTTAGAAAATCATATTAAATAAATCGTAGCTCGGATGGAAAAACTTTGTACATGAAAGTTGCTCAAAACGACGAGACGAATCCGAATACGCAGCCCGTTCATCTGCCACGCGTCCTTAGCATAGCGAACCTGCAACATTTCACCTCCGGTTCATCTGTCCGGAATCGCGAAACACCGGGAATACTTTCTCGGATGTTTCCCCCTTCCTCGGTATCACCTCCTACCGCGTTAGGGCATACCTAGCACCGCGTATTGCCTCTTTATGTTTTGTGATGCTTTGTTTGCATTATATTTATTGTTTCTCCCCCCTCTTCTCTCCGGTAAACTACGAGACTGACGTCGCTGCAGCCTTGATCGACTACGGTGTTGACGATGCCTCTCTCTTGCCAGAGCAACCAGGCAAGCCCCCCCTGATCACCATATATCGCCTACTCTCCTCTATACTTCTTGCATTAGAGTAGTGTAGCATGTTACTGCTTTCTGTTAATCCTATCCTGATGCATAGGCTGTCATTGTTGCTACAACTGTTGATACCTTACCTGCAATCCTAAATGCTTAGTATAGGATGCTAGTTTATCATCAATGGCCATACATTCTTGTTCGTCTGCCATGCTATACTATCGGGCCGTGATCACTCGGGAGTTGATCACGGGTATATACCTATACTTTATACATGATACATGTGATGACTAAAGTCGGGTTGGCTCGAGGAGTACCCGCGAGTGATTCACGGATTGGGGGCTGAAAGGACCTTTGTCCCAACGTCCCTCTGGGTGGATCTTTGTGGCAGAGCGACAGGGCAGGTTGAGACCACCTAGGAGAGAGGTGGGCCTGGCCCTGGTCGGCGTTCGCGGTGTCTTCAAGATAACACATTTAACGAGATCTTGGTATTTGATCTGAGTCTGGCTAGTGGCCTATACGCACTAACCATCTACGCGGGACAGTTATGGGCACTCGACGTCGTGGTATTAGCCGAAGCCTTCGTGACGTCAGCGACTGAGCGGCGCGCGCCGGGTTGGACCGCGTAACGCAAATTCCTTTGTAATGGAGGTTGCTAGGTCTTCTCACCGGCCGCGTTCGCAACGTGCAGGTGTGCAAAGGGCGATGGGCCCAGACCCCTGCGCCATAGGATTTAGACCGGCATGCTGACCTCTCTGTTGTGCGTAGGTAGGGCTGCGACGTGTTGATCTTCCGAGGCCGGGCATGACCCAGGAAAGTGTGTCCGGCCAAATGGGATCGAGCGTGTTGGGTTATGTGGTGCACCCCTGCAGGGAAGTTAATCTATTCGAATAGCCGTGATCTTCGGTAACAGGACGACCTGGAGTTGTACCTTGACCTTATGACAACTAGAACCGGATACTTAATAAAACACACCCTTCCAAGTGCCAGATACAACCGGTGATCACTCTCTCATAGGGCGACGATAGGAGGATCATCGGTTAGGATTATGCTATACGATGCTACTTGGTGAACTTACCATCTACTCTCTTCTCCTGCTGCAAGATGGAGGTTACCCGAAGCATAGTCTTTGAAAGGACTAGCTATCCCCCTCTTTTTCTGGCATTCTACAGTTCAGTCCACATATGATAGCCTTATTCCAGTTGATACCAATGCATACATATGTAGTGTAGCTCCTTGCTTGCGAGTACTTTGGATGAGTACTCACGGTTGCTGTTCTTCCCGTTTGCCCCTTCCCTATATCCGATTGCTGCAACCAGACGATGGAGCCCAGGAGCCAGATGCCACTGTCGATGACGACTACTACTACTCGGGAGGTGCCTATTACTACGTGCAGCCCGCTGACGGCGACCAGGAGTAGTTTAGGAGGATCCCAGGCAGGAGGCATGCGCCTCTTTTGATCTGTATCCCAGTTTGTGCTAGCCTTCTTAAGGCAAACTTGTTTAACTTATGTCTGTACTTAGATATTGTTGCTTCCGCTGACTCGTCTATGATCGAGCTCTTGTATTCGAGCCCTCGAGGCCCCTGGCTTGTAATATGATGCTTGTATGACTTATTTTATTTGTAGAGTTGTGTTGTGATATCTTCCCGTGAGTCCCTAATCTTGATCGTACACATTTGCGTGTATGATTAGTGTACGGTCAAATTGGGGGCGTCACAACAGTCATGCTGAACATGTAGAGAAAAAGAGAAGAGTTTTGCGCGGCAATACAATGCCATGCAGGCATCACTCCATGGTGGGTTCAATGGCAAACCCTCCCCACCCCTCTCCAGATTGTAATCCAGAGGAAGATATCTGTTCTGAGGCGGATTCGGACGCCGCTGACCACTCCTATTTACCCCCAAGGTGTTTGCTCTACCTTGGCATGATGATGTTAGTCATATCATGCATATGTTGCCTTGTAGTGCCTACTTTTAACATCATATATGTCATCTGCTTAGTTTAGACATGTTCTGTAATGCCACCTGTTTAGTTTCTATATCATATATGGGAATTATGCAGTCTCATGTCTTTTAGCCAGCCATAATATATGTGAAATGTGCAATGCCATCCTGTTTAACCAGGCATCATATATTTGAATGATATCTTGCCCATCCTTTTCTTCATTACATTTCCATTTGTCGACAATGTTTGTACATTAAAGTACTCTTCCTGTGAATCAGCAATTTGGGTGGGAGATGGAAAAATCTGGAGTGAAAACAAGGCCTTCAGAGCAGACAGTGCTACCTGTCGAAGCGGATCTCTTGTTGGGTCCCGATAGCTCCTTAGAGATGGATTCAGAGACAGATGACCAGTCCTATTCTCCCACCGAGGTGTATGCTCTAACTTGGCACGGTTATACTGCTCATATCATGCATACGGTGTCTTGCATTGCATATTTTAGACATCATATACACAATATTCAACACCATGTTCTTAGTTCAGACATCATATCGAATGCCCTCTGTTTAGCATATAAATCACATATGTGAATTAAATGATGCGATCCTGATTACTTAGATAACATGTAGGTGAATTATGTCATGCGATCCTGTTTAGTTATTCATCATATCTTTGAATTATGTTATGCTATGCTATCTAGTTTAGATAGACATCATATATGTGAATTATGTCATGCTATCCATTTTAGTTAAACAATATACATGTCAACTATTTCATGCCCTCTTTTTTCCACACTATCTATTGCATCTGTCTCTCATACAATGTCTGTACATTCAACTATGTTTCCTGTCTATCAGCCATTTGAATTGGAGCGGGTGATGCCAGTATCTAGCGGACTAAAAACACGGTCTTCAAATAAAACAATGCTACCTCTTGGTGGAGATAGCACCCCGGTTGTACATGCACAAGAACAAGCCCTACCACACATAACCCAAACTCTCGCAGATTGTACCCCTACTACGATGGACAAAGAACCAACTTCACCCAATCTAACCCCAACCCAAGCCGATAGTAACCCAGTTCCTGTTGACACATCACCATCTCCACCACAGAGCTCCCAAACAAGAGCAGTTAGTAAGGCAGGTCCAGTGCCCATAGGGCCAGTACTATCACAGGGAACCCCAACTCCACTAGTTAGTATGCCTATTCCTATGGAGGAAGCACAACCGGCTAGTCGTAGTTTAGCATCTATCGCATTTGATGTTGTTAAATCGTATGTTCGTATCTTCCCATCTTGGAAATATTATACTGAAGATGAAGGAAAATGCCAGTTGCAGGTGTTTGTCCAGGAAGTATGTGTAAGTAATGTTATTCATGGCAATTACTTTGCTTCGTCCCATACATCCTACCTCCATGATGGTTATAATACAGCAAATTTTCCCATTTTTCTCTATAGAGAAGGACCGATTTGGAAACTTAGGATGAGGTAACCTGTGCTAATACCTCTGCTATCTTCAAGAATGCTTGGTGGCAGTATCGGAAACCTGAAGAAAACATACTTCACCGGCAAAGAAACTCATCAAATTCCCTTACGTTCTCCTGAGACACATTTACTGGACGATGACTGGGAACGCCTTGTTTTGTACTGGTCCCGAACAAAGAATGTGGTAAGGTCTATGAGCTCATTTTATATTTTTAAGTATTATATTCTTGCGTCTTACTATACTCTATTCATGTAGAACAAGTGCCTAAAGCTGAAGAACAACTGTTCTAATTTAAGATTCCATTGCTACCATAGGACAAAGATATATGTTTGTTTGATGCTTTTATTATGTACTAGTACTTCGCAATAGAAGACTTGGTAGTTTAATCCTGTCCACCTTACTAATGAACTGGTTCACCGAAATGAGTTTCATATACTAGTACATGCTAAACTTGTTATGTGTCTGCTTGTTTCTTCTTTTAGAATGCTGACAGAATATTGGGGAAGAGTGCCTTATTAAGCAACGGTAAAGGAAGTAATGCAGATAAGGTTCAGGATAGTGACACATCCTGTCTTGGTTTAGTGCTGGAGTTAGTGGCCACTACCGCTTGCACAAGCTATTCAAACTCACTGTCTGAATCAGTTCGGTTTCTTCATCTCAACTACAAGCTGAAAGACATCGATCAGCTGTGCTGCCACAAGAAGCGAAAGGACCGCGGAAGTCCCTGGAGCATTCAGATGCATACTTTCTAGTGCAACAGCAAGCGTTGTAGGATTTTAGCGCCAAACAGGACAAAGCTAATCAGCTTGCTAAGCTTATTGCCAGCATGGTGGATACCCAGGATAACGTTTCTTGAGGTCTTCTGAAGTTGTTTCAGCTATGCTCTTGTTTTGCTGCCGTGTTTATTTGCACTGGTGGCCAATTTTGATGGCCAGTGTATATGATATGCTGCTTTGTTCCCTATATTTGCACTGGTGGCGAACTTTGATGCCCAGTGGATGTAATATGTGTAATATCCGTGATAGCCTAGCGTTAGTTGCTTGCTTATCTATTTCCTTGTTGTCTTGTTTATTTGTTTGCTTGTAGTCATTGCAGTTCTTTTTCCGCGGTTAACTAGTGGCTGCAATAACCTATTTTTTTAAACTAGGCCACAATAACCATGGGCTAATATTTACTGTAGTGACAGTGGGCCTCCTACCGGCCGTATAAATAGTGGGCCTTCTACGGGCCGTAGAAACAGTAGGCCTTCTATGGGCCGTAGAAACAATGGGCCTTCTATGGGCCGTATCATCAATGGGCCTTATACGGGCCGTATGATCGATTGGCCAAACATGGGCCAATAACAGGCCGCATTATGGCCTCAAACAGGCTAGAGTTGGAATCGTCCGTTCATGGGCCGACCGTAATGGGCCATCGTTAATAGGCCGTATTTGATGACGCTATGAAAACGGCCCAATGTATTAACGGACCACAAACGGGCCGACTGTAACCACGGGCAGAATTTGGCCCACAAGCAGAAAATGATAGTAACAGGCCGTAAGTAAACGAATGCTGGAAATGAGCCCAAGAATAAATGGGCTCTGAGAAGGCCGAAAGATAACATGGGCTGGAAATGACCCAACGGTATAACGGGCCGTTAATGGGTATAAAGTGATACACTGTTCATTACGGGCCAGTTTCACCACGGGCCGTTAATGGGTGTAAAGTGATACACTGTTCATTACGGGCCAGTTTCACCACGGGCCGTTAATAGGCCAAGAGTTACATAGGGCCTCATATGGGCTGAAAGACGTCATGGGCCATACATGGGCCAGAAGTGAAAACGGGTTGGAATCATATTAGATGGCCCATATGACGCTACTGGGCCTAATTTGGATAGGGCGTAACGGGCCTTGGGTTAGCGGGCTGTAAATGGGCTATATGCGAACAGGCCATTAACAGGCTTTCCAAGGGCCGGCCCACCACCTTTTTACCAAGTCAAACGGGCCGACCTTTTCATAGGAATGGGCCTTTGTTGGGCCGTGCCACGTGTCGACGTATCATAGGCGCCTTCCGTCCAATGAGTGGTCGACATCTGTCGCAACAATGAGCCGACACGTGTTTCCTCCACCCAATGATGATTTTACACGTGGAAAATCCCCATTGGTCAGGGCTGTTAACGGGTTATCAGATCCAAAACTCGACCCAATAGCTTAACGGCGTTCCGTTACGGTGGATGCCACATGTCGATCACCCTTGACGAAAGCACTTCTGTGACGCGCGATTTATCGTCATGGAAGTGGACACTTCTGTGATGATAATTTTGGTAATGTCATGGAACACTTCTACGACAGCAGAGGTATGACTATCTTTATTCTGTCATAAATTTGTCATGGATGTACATGCATGAGAAAAAAAGCGACCTACTGTGACAAACACGTATCATCACGGAAGTGTATTTTTCTGTAGTGTAAGGAAGACAATCAATAAATAAATCATGCTCCGACTTCATCACATAACGGTTCACCATACGTGCATGCTACGGGAATCACAAACTTCAACACATGTATTTCTAAAATTCACAACTACTCAACTAGCATGACTCTAATATCACCATCTCCATATCTCAAAACAATCATCAAGTATCAAACTTCTCTTAGTATTCAATGCACTTATATGAAAGTTTTTATTATACCCATCTTGGATGCCCATCATATTAGGACTAATTTCATAACTAAAGCAAATTACCATGCTGTTCTAAAGACTCTCAAAATAATATAAGTGAAGCACGAGAGTTCAACTATTTCTTCAAAAGAAAACCACCGCCGTGCTCTAAAAGGATATAAGTGAAGCACTAGAGCAAATGACAAACTACTCCAAAAGATATAAGTGAATATCAATGAGTAGTCGAATAGTTATGCAACTATGTGAAGACTCTCTAACATTTAATAATTTCAGATCTTGGTATTTTATTTAAACAGCAAGCAAAACAAAATAAAATGAAATGACGCTCCAAGCAAAACACATATCATGTGGTAAATAAAAAGTAGCTCCAAGTAAAGTTACCGATGAACGAAGATGAAAGAGGGGATGCCATCCGGGGCATCCCCAATATTAGGCTCTTGGTTGTCCTTGAATATTACCTTGGGGTGCCTTGGGAATCCACAAGCTTAGTCTCTTTCCACTCCTTATTCCATAGTCCATCAAATCTTTACCCAAAACTTGAAAACTTCACAACACAAAACTTAACAGAAAACTCGTAAGCTCCGTTAGCGAAAGAAAACAAAACACCACTTCAAAGTACTGTAATGAACTCATTATTTATTTATAATTGTGTTAAACCTACTGTATTCAAACTTCTATATGGTTTATAAACTCTTTTACTAGCCATAGATTCATCAAAATAAGCAAACAACACATGAAAAACAAAATCTGTCAAAAACAGAATAGTCTGTAGTAATCTGTAACTAACGCATACTTTTGGAACACCAAAAATTATAAAATAAATTGCTGGATGTGAGTAATTTATCTATTAATCATCTTCAAAAATAATTAACTAAATATCACTATCCAAATAAAAATGGCAGCAATTCTCGTGAGCGCTAAAGTTTCTGTTTTTTGCAGCAGGATCAACAAGACTTTCCCCAAGTCTTCCCAATGGTTCTACTTGGCACAAACACTAATTAAAACATAAAAACTCAATCATAAAAGAGGCTAGATAAATTATTTATTACTAAACAGGAGCAAAAATCAAGGAACAAAAATAAAAATTGGGTTGCCTCCCAACAAGCGCTAACGTTTAACGCCCCTAGCTAGGCATGATGATTTCAATGATGCTCACATAAAAGATAAGAATTGTAACATAAAGAGAGCATCATGGAGAATATGACTAGCATATTTAAGTCTAACCCTCTTCATATGCATAGGGATTTTGCGAGCAAACAATTTATGGGAGCAATAATCAACTAGCATAGGGAGGCAAAACAAGCATAACTTCAAAACTTTAAGCACATAGAGAGGAAACTTGATATTATAGCAATTCCTACAAGCATATGTTCCCCCTCATAATAATTTTCAGTAGCATCATGAATGAATTCAAAAATATAACTATCACATAAAGCATTCTTTTCATGATCTACAAGCATAGAAAATTTACTACTCTTCACATAAGCAAACTTCTTCTCATGAATAGTAGTGGGAGCAAACTCAACAAAATAACTATCATGTGAGGCATAATCCAATTGAAAACAAAAATCATGATGACAAGTTTCATGGTTATCATTAATCTTTATAGCATACATGTCATCACAATAATCATCATAGGTAGCAACTTTGTTCTCATAATCAATTGGAACCTCTTCCGAAATAGTGGATTCATCACTAAATAAAGTCATGACCTCTCCAAATCCACTTTCATCAATATAATCATCATAAATAGGAGGCATGCTTTCATCATAATAAATTTTCTCATCAAAACTTGGGGGACAAAAAATATCATCTTCATCAAACATAGCTTCCCCAAGCTTGTGGCTTTGCATATCATTAGCATCATGGATATACAAGGAATTCATACTAACGTCATTGCAATCATGCTCATCATTCAAATATTTAGTGCCAAACATTCTAATGCATTCTTCTTCTAGCACTTGAGCACAATTATCGGAATCCTTATTTTCATGATAGATATTAAAAAGATGAAGCATATGAGGTACCCTTAATTCCATATTTTTTTGTAGTTTTCTTTTATAAACTAAACTAGTGCTAAAACAAGAAACAAAAAGATTCGATTGCAAGATCTAAAGATATACCTTCAAGCGCTAACCTCCCCGGCAACGGCGCCAGAAAAGAGCTTGATGTCTACTACAAAACCTTCTTCTTGTAGACATTGTTGGGCCTCCAAGTGCAGAGGTTTGAAGGAAAGTAGCAAATTTCCCTCAAGTGGATGACCTAAGGTTTATCAATCCGTAGGAGGTGTAGGATGAAGATGGTCTCTCTCAAGCAACCCTGCAACCAAATAACAAAAAGTCTCTTGTGTCCCCAACACACCCAATACAATGGTAAATTGTATAGGTGCACTAGTTAGGTGAAGAGATGGTGATACAAGTGGTATATGGATGGTAGATAAATGTTTTTGTAATCTGAAAATATAAAAACAGCAAGGTAACTAATGATAAAAGTGAGCACAAACGGTATTGCAATGCGTCGAAACAAGGCCTAGGGTTTATACTTTCACTAGTGCAAGTTCTCTCAACAATAATAACATAATTGGATCATATAACTATCCCTCAACATGCAACAAAGAGTCACTCCAAAGGCACTAATAGCAGAGAACAAACGAAGAGATTATGGTAGGGTACGAAACCACCTCAAACTTATCCTTTCTGATCGATCTATTCAAGAGTCCGTAGTAAAATAACACCTTAAGATACAAATCAACCAAAACCCTAATGTCACCTAGATACTCCAATGTCACCTCAAGTATCCGTGGGTATGATTATACAATATGCATCACACAATCTCAGATTCATCTATTCAAACCAACACAAAGTACTTCAAAGAGTGCCCCAAAGATTATACCGGAGAGTCAAGACGAAAACGTGTGCCAACCCCTATGCATAGGTTGATGGGCGGAACCGGCAAGTTGATCACCAAAACATACATCAAGTGGATTAATAGAATACCCCATTGTCACCACGGGTATCCCACCCAAGACATACATCAAGTGTTCTCAAATCCTTAAAGACTCAATCCGATAAGATAACTTCAAAGGGAAAACTCAATCCATTACAAGAGAGTAGAGGGGGAGACACATCATAAGATCCAACTATAATAGCAAATCTCGCGATACATCAAGATCATACCACCTCAAGAACACGAGAGAGAGAGGTCAAACACATAGCTACTGGTACATACCCTCAGCCCCGAGGGAGAACTACTCCCTCCTCGTCATGGAGAGCGCCGGGATGATGAAGATGGCCACCGGTGAGGGTTTGCCCCCTTCGTTAGGGTGCCGGAACGGGTCTAGATTGGCTTTCGGTGGCTACGGAGGCTTCTGGCGGCGAATCTCCTAATCTATTCTGCGGTCCAAAGTTTTTAGGGTATATGGGTATATATAGGAGGAAGAAGTACGTCGGTGGATCTCCGGGCTGTCCACGAGGCAGGGGGTGCACCCAAGGGGGTGGGCGTGCCCCCCATCCTCTTGGGCAGCCCGGGACTCTCGTGGTCCATCTCCGATACTCCGTGGGCTTCTTCTGATCCAAAAATAAGTTCCCTGAAGTTTCAGGTCAATTGGACTCCGTTTGATTTTCCTTTTCCGCGATACTCTAAAACAAGGAAAAAACAGAGACTGGCACTAGGCTCTGGGTTAATAGGTTAGTCCCAGAAATCATATAAAATAGCATACAAATGCATATAAAACATCCAAGGTTGATAATATAATAGCATGGAACAGTCAAAAATTATAGATACGTTGGAGATGTATCACGGGGATTGACTTCGAGCTCCCACCATCCACGAGTGGGCTTCGGACACGGTGGGTATTTGTTGATGTCGGAGTGCTCAGCCCCCTGCTCTCTTCTCCGTCAGCGCCCGCTATTCCTAGCTCCGGTTGGTGCCATCAAAGGCTTACCGATCCGCACCTTGCCCCTGTCTGGCTCAGGCCGAGGTGGCTCAAGGATCTTGATGTGACTGCGCCTATGGTGGTGAAGGAGTTCATCCGGCGCCGGATCGCCCCGCTTCAGCGCCACTCTCAACCAATGTGGGCCTTTCTCAACAGCAAGGACCACATGAGACTTCAGGAGTCTGGGCTCCCTCTCGAGGCGCGACGGACGGTGCTCGAGGTACTGACGGGTGTCTCGCTGCCCGATGACATGCCGAGGAAGAGTTGCCTCCTGTACCGCTGCTTGAACAAGGCGACATTCACGGAGCAGATGCCCGCCTTTGATGAGTGGGGGCTACGCCCAGTCAGCCTCGTGGGGCCTCGTGAGAAGCCCATCGTCGTCATTCCTCTTCCTGCTGCTAGTGCCAAGCTCGCCCCAAGTGTGGATGCTCGGGGGACGAGCACCGCTGGGGGCTGATGGCGAAGGTGCCGAGATGCTGATGCCACCCCGTGCTCCTGAGGCGTCGTCCTCAGGAACTCACGACTCTTGCCCTGGGACAGTGGCTGAGGAGGCGACGCGGCCCACGTATCCCGAGGCCGGGGCTCCTAAGCCCTTGACAGGTCGCTGCGAGGCAGGGCCTGACGGCTCCCCTCGGCTTGGCGCTCCTGAGGCTGCCCCTTCGAGCGCTTCTCCGGTTGCGCCTCGTGTTGGCTGCCACGTCCAGCACTTCGGTCGGCTCTGCGTGGACTTCGAAGAGCTCCGGAAGAGGAAAGGGTCCCCAAGCAGCGACAGCTTCAGGTCGTTAAAGTGGAGGAAGTACATCATCGTTGACGAGTAAGTACCTTATCTTGGTGATTCTTTGCGTGCTGTTTCATTTCCTGACGATATCTCTTCCGCTTACTCGTCAACGGCACGTGGAGAATCACCAAGGCCGCAAGATCTCCTGAGGAGCAGCCTCCTCTCTCCTCGCTTCTCCTGCTAGGCTCGAGCGCTTCAAGCCCGTGCTCTGCTCATGGTGTGGAGTCAACTGGGGAAGCCGGCTCGTCGACAAGGTTTCTTGAGCTTGTGCCTTTGCCATCTTTTCTTCGCGGCCTTGCTCGGAGCACATCAAGCATGCCAAGGGTTCCTCCCCTGGTCGTGGACGGCGACTAGTTGACTTCACTCGTTCGGGCCCCTCGTGAGGCCCGTCCCGCAAGTGGGTGGATGCCAGCCCCCAGCCCCCTGCTGAAAGGGGGCGAGCCACTTCAGGCCCCATCCGCGGTCCCCGCGGTGGAGGATGAAGTCAGCAGCATGCTTGAGTCGGCACGACAAAGGAGCGTCGTCCGCCACGGGCTCTTTTAGGAGGCGATGGGCACGATGACCCAGCTTGGTGAATAGCTCGTGGATGTGGACGCGCGCCTCGTGGCCGAGGGTCTTCGGCTGGTGGAGGAGCGGCATAAGCTGAAGGTGGCCATCAACCTCAGGCGCCACCAGTGCGAGCTTGATAATGCGAAGGCCGAGGCTTCCCTCGCAGCGCTCCTGTGAGGCCTGCTCCCGAGCTCTGGAAGCTGGCCACCGTTGCGAGGCCGCGGAGAAGTGCACGTGGGAGCTCCAAGCCAGGAGCGCCATCTTGGATCAGCAAGTAGAGGCGCGTAGGGGTGCCCTTGCGTCATTGAGGTGGACGCCCGCCAAGGAGGAAGAGATCCAGAAGCGCGAGGAGGCGCTGACGCTGGAAGCCATGGCCTTGAGCTCGAACGGCTGGAGACGAGGGAGCGCCAGGTTGCTCAGGCGGAGGATGACATCGGCGCGCGCGAGTCCAGGGCCCAGGAGGAGGTCGATCGCTGGGTGGCCGAGGCTCGCGTGGATCTCGACAGCAGGTACAACCTGAAGCTAAAGCTCGTGGAAGCTGGGGCCGCTGGTAGGACCGCCGCCCTCAAGTCCAGGTTGGTCGAGGTGGAGCGGCACGAGGAGGCCGCCGCAACCACCCTAGCCTCGGCGCAGGCTGAGCTGGCTTCCGCCTACGCCGAGCTGCTCCCTCTTCGGTAGCGAGTCGCTGACGCCGAGTCCATCACGCGACAGTACAAGGAAGAAGTGCTTCAGCGGTGGATGTTGGAGCATGTGCATGCCTCCATGCTCCAGGACCTCAGGAATAGGGCCAACACTGCTCTGGGCCATATCTACGATGAGAATGCTCCTCATCCCCATGCGAACGACTATGCCAGCCACCTCCGCTTCTTCGTCGACGTGGTGACGCGCCTGGGGAGCTATTCTGAGAGGCCCCGCCAACTTGTCGAAGAGAGGAGTCGTGGCCTGCTCAGACGTGCGTTCTCCTGAGTCTTCAGTCATCTCCAGAACGCTGACCCCAACTTCGACTTTGATGCCGCCATCGCTCCCGTACCCGAGGCCATCCGGGGTGACCTATCACGATGGGTGGAAGACAACGTGGACGCGCTGGTCAGGGCCTTCACTTCCGATGATGATGGGGTGGTGGTTGCGGCGGATGCGGGTGACATGGTCGACGACGGGGATGGCAGCGCTGGTGGAGGTGATGGTGATGCCATCGATGGTGGTAGCGATGCCAGCGATGATGGCGGCGATGCCAGCGACGCATCCGAGGGCGATCTGGGGGATGCGGCGAGCGACATGTCCGACTGATCCCGTGCTTCCCAGCTATTTGTCCAGCACACATAAGCTCGGGCATAGCCCTTGAAGTTATCAGAGCATTTTTGGAGGGGAAGCCCCTCTTGTAAACTAGCTACTGCCTTTATCTTGCCAGGTCGAATTGAATATGTATCTCCGTGACTCACGTGCCTTGGGGCGAAGTTGCTGTTGCAGTTTACCTTAGCCTGGGCGAGCCTAAACCGGCTCGTGAGGTTGGAAACTCCGGAGGAACTCGCCGAGATGCCCGAGGGGGTCGTGTGACAAACGAGCGCTAGCCGAGGCGCGGCATGCGTGCGGCGCGTGTGCGACTTGCTCAGCCCCGCTCGTGAGTGGCCCGCGAGGGGGAAGCAACATGCATGAACTCCGAAATAAGGCAAGAACCAGACAACAGGAAATCGCTCAAATGAGAAAAGGCACCCCCCGCGCGTATCAAATGAAAACTCAACTCCAACTTAAATCCAAATCTAGAAGGCAAGGCTATAGAAAAAAGGGGATCCAAAGCAAATGGCCGCGTCCGGCACCTAGTCTAGTCTTCTTGTCTTCAGGTCTTCTCACCAGCGCGGAGCTAAGTGCTGCCACTAGGACGTGGGAGGGAGCCCCTAAGGCCCAAGGGCGGCACTCTTGAGACTTCGGGGCGTGTACAGCCCCACTTGTTATTACGTGAGAGTGTCACGGGCGGCGATCTTCACAGGCGTGAGCCTTACTTCATAACGCCAGATGAGGGCCCCGCCTTGTGCCATCCCTACCACTGTTGGGACAACTGGAGACCAGGACGACACCAACGAGGGCAGAGGGGATGCCAGCGGCGCTAGCGGCGACCACGGGTCCTTTGCCGGGGGTAGGCTCTAGAGCACCTCCCCGGCAGAGGGCCTACCTCCGAGGGACACCATGTTCCGCGCAGCACTGGGGAGGGCCTTCGTCCCGTCTTCCTTCCTGCGGCCCCCAGCGTGCCCCCCTAGCGGGAGGGAGGCCGACGAGCTAGGACCACCATCTACTGCTGCGACCTGACCCCCCTGCGTACCATGCTTAGCATAAGCCTGCTCCTGAAGAATTAGTGGTACCCTGTAGCAGTTGTCACTGGCGCGGTTGGCAAGGCTTCCAGAGGGGTCCTGAAAGGCGCTAGCTTCTAGAGCCTCCTCCTCCCAGCCCGGCTCGAGGAACGAGCCAGGGTCTTCTTTCAGCATGTACTCCTGGTCCACCATGCGGGGCACGTAGGCCTCCGAGGCCGCCGCCTCAAGGACCTCGCCGTAGTGCCCCACACTCCACGTCGCCCGACCTAGCGTGCCGCCTTGAAGATGGTAGGTTTGCATCCCGCCCAGGCCATAGGTGGCAGCGCTCGTGCCCGCGCCCACCAGGGGTGGCGCGGGCACGAGCGGGCGTGCAGCTCCGTTGGTCGTGCCGGTGTCGATGAAGCCTAGCGGTGTACCCGCAGGCGCGTGGGCGCGGCGCGGCCCACCATGCGACCCGGCCGCTGCCCGTGGTGTGAGAAGAGAACAGAAGGGTGGCGCTCCTGAAGCCGCGGCGTCCAGTAGCTTGGCGATGCATTCCAGTAGCACATCTCGGCCACTCTCCATCAGCCGTCCCCGTAGCAGTTCTCATGCCACCGTGAGCACAGCTCGCATGTTTGCCTGCTCCCTCCGGGTGTGCGGTGTCGTTGCCACGGCATGGCTTGTGGCCCTTGCAGCAGCTCGCACCTGTCGTGAAGTGAGGGCGGACGGTGCCTGGCCGCGCCGCCCGCGCCCCACAGTCTCTGGTGGCGCTCGTGCCGCTTGGAGCGCAAGGTTGAGGTCTTCCTGGGCAGGTGGCGCCGTCTGGGCCGGCCATGCTGCCCGGCGGTCAGCGTTGGTCCTTGAGTCGCTGGACATCGGAACCACAAAGCGTTGGTGAGTCGACCGGCGGGAGAGAAGCTCCGGCGCACCCCTACCTGGTGCGCCAAATGTCGGATCATGGGTTCTGGCACAACCCTCAATGTTCGAACACTGGGGTGCGCGTGAAGATCTCCCCCCTACCGATCCATGCCCTAGCTCAGCTAAGATCTTACGAACTAACTCGACAAACTCTCAACATTAGGGACACAAGATTTATACTGGTTCGGGCCACCGTTGTGGTGTAATACCCTACTCCAGTGTGGTGTGGTGGATTGCCTCTTGGGTTGAGGATGATTATTACAAGGGGAAGAACAGTCTCCGGAGGAGAGGTGTTCTTGTGCTTGGTGAACTCGTGGTTATCTTGGTCTCTCTTTGCCAGACTGGTCTCTCTATCCTCCTCTCTTCTCCTCTCCCCTAGCTACGGTGGTGGCTAGTCCTATTTATAGAGGCCCTGGTCCTCTCCCAAAATATTGAGCGGGAAGGGAGCCAACAACGGCCAATTCGATGGGGGACAGCTAGTAAAGCTTATCCTGACAAAAGCAGTCTTTGCCTGTCAAAGGCTCTGGTGGTGACACCGTCTTGGGCTCCACGGTGACCTCCCTCTTGCTATCCTTCTGGTCTTGGTCTTGTTGCACTGATATGGAAACCATTGCTTGACGCCTCAGTACTCCGCGCCTATGCCTGCTTCCTTAGCACCGAAAAGGAAACAAGGACACTGTGCGTGCTTGCACCCTCCTGGCCTTGGTCGTCATGGCTCACGTGACTGGAACCTCGCGAGGTTTGCCTGGCCTTGAACTCTCCGCCCCTCGTGAGCCAGCCTAGTGAGGCTGCTCCTGAGGAGGTCTTGTGTCGTCCGCCTCATGAGACTTGGCCCCTCACGAGGGTCTTGTGTCTTTGCTGGTGAAGATGGGACGTACGGGCCCGCTCGCAGAGCCACACCGTTGGACGCAGGCAGGCAAGTCTGGGGACCCTGTTCCTAGAACACCGACAGACCTCGACCGGGAGGTCGTGGTGGTTGAGGATGACCCCCCGCAGCGGACCGACATGGTCGAGTGGGTGGGGGTCGAGGGAGGCGGCTGTGACGCCGTCTTGGAGGAGGTGCCGTGGACGGCGCTGATAGGCGGGGCGCTGCATGCTACTCCGGCCATCGTGCTGGAGAGGGCGCCGGAGAGGGCACTGGCCGCAGAGGAGGCGGTCAGTGGTGAGTACACCCTGGTGCCCAGGCCAGGGGGCACCGAGTCGCCAGGTCGCAGCCGGCTCGGGCTGGGCCCAGCGAGGTCTTCTTCAGGCCTTTGACCCAGGAGGAGGCGGTGATGGCCGCCGTGACCCGGCGCCTTTGAGGGCAGACGGACAGGATCCAGGCCTTCGCCCAGGCCGAGGTGGAGTAGACGTGGGAGCTGGAGCGCGCCGTGTTCGTATGTTCTTTCTTCGTCTTCTGTTTTCTTTTTGTTGCTTCTTTTAGTGGGGGCGCACTAGCGCACCCACTGGGTGTAGCCCCCGAGATTCGGGCCAACTACGTAGTAGTTGGGTCAAATCTTAAACGGATGTCTTGTGCTGACCATTGCTCCTTGCAGCAACTGGACTCGTATCAGACTGGCATCGTCAACCGGCTTCTGGAGAAGCACCGGCAGCTCAAGGAGCAGCTTGCCGCCAAACAGGAGACGCTCCATGTCGCCATAGGTATCTTTTCTCGCATGCTTTCTTAGTGGGGGCGCGCTAGTGCACCCATTGGGTGTAGCCCCCGAGACTCGGGCAAACTACGCAGTAGTTGGGTCGAATCTTAAAGTAGTCCTTCGTCTCTGAGTCTTCATCGCGTGGCCTACTGCAGTCGAGGTGTCATCTTGGAGAACCCGACTGATCTGAGCCAACTATCATTATGACCGGCTTGTTCCTGACACAGGCTGACTTGGGGCCAAGATGGTGGAGGCGAAGGCGGAGGCGACAGGGGCCCGATAGGCACTTGACGAAGCCGGCCGACAGTAGGAGCAGCTGGCGGGCGACAAGAGCCGGCTTGAGGCCGAGGTGGACCGCCTCAATGCGGAGGCGGCCAAGGTCGTGGAGGCGCAGCGAGCCCTTGCCGAGATCGGCCAGCAACGCGACAAGCTAGCCGACGACAATGGGCAGCTTCAGGCCGAGGTGGAGCGCCTGAAGGTGGAGGTGGCCAAGGCAGGGGTTGCCCAGCAGGAGGAGCTCCGTCTCCACGTGGAGTTTGAGAAGGCGGCCTAGGCTAATGACGCTGAGCTAAAGGCGGCCCTCGCCAATGTCGCCGACTTGGAGAAGATGCTCCAAGAGCGCGACCATGCCATCACAAGGGAGCGGCGCGGTATGTTGCTTGAAGCGCAACACCTAGACGAGTCCTTCGCCCATAAGTGCTTTCTTTGTGTTTTTGCCAAGTCGGGAAACCGGCTCTCCTTCCCTTGGTTAGTGACTTGTCTTGCTCTTTTTTTTGGCAGGGCACTTCCCAGAAACGCACAGGGTGGCAGAGGAGGCCATCTGTTTCCAGCGTGATCCGCAAGGAGAAGTGGGCTTCGGGACTGATCCACGTGTTGCCGGAGATCGTGACTGCTGCCGAAGCTCGCCTGTGAGTCTTGGGCAAGTAGATGGGGCGGCTCTCCGAGGCTGGCACAGCGATGACGGCGGCCCTCTGGCCTTGTGCCATTGTGCCGAACAGCTTTATGCGGCTGGCACGGTGGTTGGAGGAGGGTCCGGAGCGGCTCCACGTGTGGCGCGTCTCCGGTGCTCGTGCTGGTGCCGAGATGGCGCTTAGGTTCGTGATGTCTTGGCATTCGAATCTAGCACTAGATGCGCTGATGGGCCAGCGAGCCGGCGCGGAGCTCTAGCTGCAGGCTGAGGTAGGCCGGATCACCGCTCGGGCCAGCTACATCGCCGGGTTCGCCATTCACGACAAGTTCTAGCTGGAGCGGATAAATGATGGCGGAGTCATTCCTGTTGACGACTACAACCTTCTTCTCGACGACCTGGACGGCAGTTTTGAGGAGACAGGCGTCTACGGCGATGGGGACGCCAAGGAGGGAGACACCGGCGCCTCGGTGAACCCGGAGGCTGCCGAGGAGGAGCAGGCGACTGCGTGACCTGGTGTTGGCGATGCCTAAGGCTGCCATGTTTATCTTAGTGAAATCATCTGTTAAGTAGCAGGTCCACCCACCCACTAGGGGTATTCGGGTGTAATGTAATGAACTCCGGCCTTGGGCCTATTTAACTTATGATGTAAAATATTTCGTGAGTGTTTGCGCTTCTTGCTTTCTGTCTTTTGTGCCATTTTTCCTGCTTGCCTTCCCTCTTGGGCCTCTCCCCTGTGAGTCGAACGACCGGGCTCCAGTCTATGACAAGGTGTTTGGCCCTTGAGAGAAATGCGCAATACTTAGGCCCTTCCAACGTTGAGCGCGAGCGAAACACCCACTGGGCCAGCTGGCAGTAATCCGGCAAAGCCGGTTGGTGAGCAGCTGGTCGTGCGACAACTTAAAGTGATGGGGCCGGGTTGGGCAATCCGATGGTCTCCACTTAGTATTCGTGGTGTGTTGGCGCTTTGGCCCCTTTTTCTTGCCAGCCGACAGCCGAAGCCAGTTCTGTGGCGTAGGGCGAAATGGGGGGCCGTGGGTGGTGACCAAGCCGGCCAGCCCCCGAGCTCCCTGGTCGAGCGAGTCGAGCTAGCGGTGGAGGTTTTCAAGAGAAATTTGCGCAAGTGTAGGAGACTCAATAATTTTGGTCGGAAAGACTAGAAGGACGATAGGACGGAGGTCACCATGGATCCCAGGACGGCATCACCACCGGAGGTCACCATGGAGCCCAGGACCGCATCACCACCAGAACCTTTGGCAGGCGAAGACCACCTTTTGTCAAGATAGCTTGTACTAGCCTGTTGGCTCCCTTCCCGCTCAATACTTGGGGAGAGGACCAGGGCCTATATAAGTAGAACTAGCCAGCACCGTATAGGGGGGACAAAGAGGCATCTCATCCTTAGCACACTAAGCACAAGAACACCTCAACCTCAGGAGGCTGTTCTTCCCTTTGTACTGTTCTACATCCACCCAAGAGGCAATCCACCACCGCCGCACTGGAGTAGGGTATTACACCACATCGGTGGCCCAAACCAGTATAAACCTTGTGTCTTTGTGTTGCGAGTGCGTCGAGTTCGTCCGCGAGGCCTTAGCGAGCTAGGGCGTAGATCGGCAGGAGGGAAAGAACTTCGCACGCACCCCAAAGTTTGAACCTCAAGGGTCTGCTGGAACCCGTGATCCGACATTTGGCGCACCAGGTAGGGCTGCGCCATAGCTTCCCTTCCGTCGGTCGGCGCTTCGTCGCTCCGTCGTTCCATCGTCTCCATGGCAGATGCTCGCCGCGCTCGAGCAGAACGCCGAGCTGCCCTCACTGCCCGCGTTGCTCAGACGGCTCCCGTCGGTGAGCCACCTCATTGTTCCCCGTCGCCTGCCACCAATGCTGCAACCGGCCCGGCGGGGAACAAGCAGCAAGCGTCCTCGTTGCACCCATCGGTGCGGCAGGACAGCCACACCGCCACCCCATCGCTGACCCTGGACGGTTCCTTGTCCCACGCATGTCATGCTCCCATGGACGCATAAGCCGCGCTCCACATGGCGAACGAGCTCCTGTGCTACCGCCCGATCGACGACCTTTACGAGGACTGGCTCGACCGCGTCGCCGAGCTCATTCGCGCCGCGGGGGCTCCCTGGCGCCATCCCCCTCTCTGCCTCGCCTTCCTCCAGCCACAGGCGACGTGGCTTGTGGAGCGCCTCCACCACCGCTGCCCCAAGACGGTGCCTTGGCGCAAAGGCGCGCGGCCCCATGGCACGATCCACCACATCCAGTGCCCGTGCACGAAGAGAGAAGCTGCCAAGAGATTTCGCGACCGCGAGAAGCTGCACCTGCGCTCCCCACGCCACCTCGCCAAGCCCGCGCGCCACCCGTGGCGGCGGTGCGCGGGCCTCATCAAGTCCAAGCTCCACCTTCGAGACGGGCCCCGACGACCACGGCCGGCTGCCGCGCCTTCACCCCCGAGCTGCGTAGCGTCGCCTGCCCAGGCAAGTTCAAGCCAGATCTGCCTCCTCGCTACGACGGCACCCCCGACCCCGTGGAGTTCCTGCAGCTCTACGAGCTGAGCGTTGAAGCGGACAATGGTGATGAGAAAGTCATGGCGAACTGGTTTCCTATAGCTCTCAAGGATGGTGCCCACTCCTGAACCTGCCGCACGGCTCGATCTCCTCCTCGGACGAGATACGCGGCCGCTTCGTTGCCAATTTCCAGGGTACTCGTGACCGCCCGCCAGCCGCGGGTGACCTACGCCGCATCAAGCAACAACCGGGAGAAACCCTCCAGAAGTACATCCAGTGCTTCAACAACACTCGCCTCAAGATCCCCAAGGTTACGGACGAGGCCATCATCTCCGTGTTCTCTAACGGCGTCAGCGACATCAAGATGAAAGAGGAGCTCGCTATTCACGAGGACCTAAGCACATCTCAGGAGCTGTTCAACCTGGCGAGGAAGTGTGCAAGGGCTGAGGAGGGGCACCTTTCCCTCCTCGAGCTGCCAGCTGCAGGCGCAGAGGAGAAGAAGGCCAAAGCCAAGGACGTGAAGCGCAAAGAAGCAGTCGTGCTCGCAGCGGAGCCGGACACCCAGCGAGGCAGAGACCAGCCCGAGTCGTCCAAGGACAGCCGACCATTCTGCGCCTTCCACAACCTGAACACCCACAACACCAGTGACTGTCAAGAACTCAGAGCCATTCGCGAAGGACGCCCCGAGCGCAGCGACCGGGGCTACGACCGAGGAGGAGGACGTGGAGGAGGATGCTGGGACGACTGTGGTCCGCGCCAGGAGTGGTGCGACAGGCCTCGCGAGGACCGCTAGCAGGATCATCCTCGCGAGGTCACCTGGAGGGACCAGCCTCATGAGGATCACCCTCAGGGCAACGCCGGTCTTCCCCCGCTGCCGCGACCGCCAAGCAAGAATGACGACCACCATCAAGATGAGGGGGCTGGGGTATTCCAGGAGCTGCGCGCAATCACCTACATCTTGGGCAGCGCGTAGGCCCCAGCATCACAGCGTAGCTTCAAACAGTTCGCTCGTGAGGTGAATGCAATCCTCCACAAGCTCAAGGCCACGTGCCCGCTCAGGTGGTCCCAGTGCGCGATCACCTTCATCTCGACAGATTAGCTCAAATGCACAGCCACCGCTGGCGCCCTCCCGATGCTTTGTTCACCAGTCATCAACAACGTGCAAGTTACCAAGACCCTCATCGATAGCGGCGCAAGGCTCAATGTCCTGTCCATCGACACGTTCGACAACCTCCAAGTACCATATGAGCAGCTTTAGCCTACTAAGCCTTTCTCAGGAGTGACCGACGGTTCCACCACACCAATAGGGAAGGTCTGCCTCCCTGTCACCTTTGGGGAATGCAAGAACTACCGCACCAAGCTCAACGACTTCAACGTCACGCACATTCGTCTGCCATACAACGCCATCCTCGGATATCCAGCCCTGGCCAAGTTCATGGCGGTGACACACCATGGTTACAACGTCCTGAAGGTGCTAGGAAGCGGCGGAATCATCATGGTCCCGTGCAAAGAGAGGGATGCGGTGTGCTCTCTCGAGCACGCCTTCCAAGTTGCCGCAATTGACGACCTCGACAAGAAGAGTGAGAATCCTCCTGAGGCCATTCCCAAGAACAAAAAGCAGTTGCGCCATGCCAGACCTCAGGAGGGTGCCGTCGCGGCTGGAACCTCGTCAGGATCAGCGCCTGCTCCAGGGGCGCCTCCCTCCGTCGCATAGGAAGGCATGCCCAGCGCCCTCCTCGGGCAGGGCTTGGGGGCTCTCTTCTGGAGGGCCTCAGACCTTTCCAACATCGCAAGGGAGGCGCTCGGGAACCACTTGGAGGCGTGCTTCATGACACGTTTCCCTCAGGAGAACACAGGGCAAGGAGCGCCCACCGCTCAGGATTTCATCAGCAAGATAACTCAGGAACTGCAAGACGCAAGGGCCATGTGCGCCGACCGCCGCTCATGAGGCGCAACTCCCCATCCAGGCGAGGATGATGGGCCGCGCGTCTGCGTCAATGTACCAGGGCTCAACAGGGCCGCATCTCAGGAGCTTTTCTGGCCTTCGCGCGTGGGCCGTTGCGAGGGTCCACCACGCAGCTACTTCGCATGCCCTTCGGCTTGCCAAGCGTGTCGTCAGCCTATCAACACAACCTGCAGCGTATCCTGGCGTCTCAGGAGGCCAGGCACTACGCCATCCTAGCGGAGATGGGATGGTCCCCTGGGAACCACCTGAGCCCCCAGAGCCTCCCGAGGCTCAGGGCTCCGGTGGCTCGTGAGGAGCCATTCCTTCGCTGCATGCCTTCAGTCGCACCAACTCTCCTTCATCGACAGAACCAGGTGACATTTTCCAAGTTCGTTTAGCTGGGAGCGCGTGTTGGGCTGCATTATTCCCAGGCCGCGTGGGTCCGTCCCTATGGCATGTATCTCTTTTGCTCATGCCGTTAGTTTACCCTATTGGGGGCGCCCCTCAGGCTGCATCATCCCCAAGCCGCTCGGGCCGGACCCGGTGGCATGTATCTTTTTGCATTTACCCAAGCTGATTTGCCTTCCATGCTTAACCTACCTATGACTATCACTTGCTTGATTGTTGCCTGCTACGGGGGCCACGCGCCGGCACCCTTCTTCAGGGCCACTTTGGTGTTGTCTGACCATCTCGCAGCACCAAGACAAAAACAAGGGCCAAGACCAGGCGCAACCCGTCTTGAGGTAGGACCTCGTGAGTTCTGCACTGGCTCACGAGTGCCTAGGCACACCTCGCTAAACCCTATCGTGCCAGCCGCGTGTCAGGGTGGGGTTGTACACGCCCCGGGGGCTCTCCGCAGCAGGGAGTCCCCTCGCCCGCTCCAGAAGCAAACCAGCGGTCCAACTTCCTTCTTCGCGTTAACTTGCAGGGGCTTCCTGAGGATCATGGCGGGCGGTACCACGGGCTCTCCTTCTTATCTCACGCGATTCGCTTGCGTGTTAAAAGGGGGGCTCCTGAGCATCGCATCTCAGGAGCTCTTACAGGCTCTCCAGCCCTCACCCCTGGCCTTGACCACGACATTGCGACCTGGCATACCAGCGGCGGCTGAGCTTGCTCGAGGGCCGGGACCTGAGGACGCAGAGCACCAAGAAAAGCATGGAGGGGAGGGGAAGACCCGCATGGTCCTGGCATGGCTACGGTACATCGACCAACGCATGAGCCGAGGCGTGCCACGAGGAGTAGACTCCAGACAGACCAGATAAGTTCACACACGGAACCCACCTATCGCCACGACACGAGACCTTCGCAGCGGCTCCGCTGCGGCAATGTCGCCTCCCTTTCTTGCCTCTCCACGGTTGCTTGAGCGCTAAGGGGGACCTCCTAAGCATCGCGTCTCGGGAGCTCTTACCGGACTTCGGGCCGCTCACCTCCTGGCCTTGACTACGGCATCACGACCTAGCATACCAGCGATGACTGCAGCCTGCCTGGGGACCGGGACCTGTCAGCATAGAGCACCAAGCCGTCACGAGGATAGAAAGGGGAAACCGAGCCGGAGAGGGCCTTACTCCTTCCGCTGCCTTGCTGTGGCGATACTCTCTTCCTTTCCCATTCTAAGGCAGCCGCTTGGGCGCTAAAGGGGACCTCCTGAGCATCGCGCCTCAGGAGCTCTTACTAGGCCTCGGGCCGCTCACCTCTTGGCCTTGACCACGGCATCGCGACCTGGCATACCAGCGACGACTGCAGCCTACCTGGGGACCGGGACCTGTCAGCGTAGAGCATCAAGCCGCCTCAGGATTGGAAAGGGGATGTCGAGCTTCGGCAGGATATGCGCCCACGCAATTCCATAACAAGGACCATACATACACAAAAGACATTACAAACCCTTTACACGCCCCCACGGGGTACTTCATGATTCTTCGCAGGGAACCAGAACGAGAACTAAGAGGAATCCTATCTACACCCTTCCGTGGCAGACGCCATCATCAACAGTGGGCCATGGGAGACCGGCGCCGACCCCATCCAGATCAGCGACGGCGGCGGCTGGGCGCCGCGGCCCTGCTCCGGGCTCGGCGGGAGCTTGGCGGCACGTAGCTGTCGTTGCTCATCCCGAAGGCGTCAAGGGCTCAGGAGAGTCTCCGGACCACCATGAGTCGCCATCCAGATCAGCGACGGCGGCGGCTGGGCACCGCGGCCCTGCTCCGGGCTCGGCGGGAGCTTGGTGGCACGTAGCTGTCGTTGCTCATCCCGGAGGTGTCAAGGGCTCAGGAGAGTCTCCGGACCACCATGAGTCGCCACTATCACTGGAGGAGCTACAGGCAGGACCGGTGGAGGGCCCCGCGCCCGCCGTGACTTCGTCCTGGTGACCTCTTTCAGGGAAGCACTCCAGGCGGCGGCCTTCCTCATCGAAGACCTTGAAGAACAACACGGAGGCGTCGTCGTACTCGAAGTGGATCACGAGGGTGCCCTCCGCACGGTAGACCCGGGCAATCTTGCCCCAGCCTCGGGTCTAGAAGATCTCCCCAGATGCAACAGTCCCAACCTCCGCTCCGGTTGCTGGGGCATTGCAGTCAGCATGCTGCAGCCAAAGTTCGCGAACGCCCCTTGGCGGCGAAGAACTGTGGGAGGCGAATCCAGGTGCTTGGTGGCATCGCCGCCCACAGCACGAACTCACGTGACGAGTCTGCAACATGGACCCATGGGGCGACGGCGTGTGTCCCCGCAGCACGGGCGGCGCTGCTCATCGCTCCGCCTTCCTGAGCCCTCAGCTCTGGCGTACAAGGGTAGCGGATACCCTGGAGGAGGCCACTCACACCAGGGCCTCGTCACCACCTGCATCATCGCTTCGTCGTGACGGTGAACCGACCTCTTCTTTGGCGAAAGCAGCTCTGGAGAAAGAAGGTTGCCATTCCTTTCTCTTCATCGCGGGGGGCCTTTCCTTTCTCTTCATTGGAGAACCTTCGGATGGTCGCCATTGCTGTTAGCGATGGAGAAAGAAGGAAGAAGCAAGTGAACCAAGAAGAGATGGGCAGCGGGGGCTCCGCTCGCCCTCCCCATTTATTGTGGAATATGGCCAACCGGTGTCTCCCATGATCACATGTAATGATGACTTTCCGTGCATGTCGTAGGGACTTGTCAAGCCGGGCAGTTGCCGAGGCGGCGTGGGGAAGCGGAGATGCCCACAACCAATCAACCGCAATGCGTCAACCGAGGTCGCAGGCTTTTGGGGCCCGCGGCGCTCCGCATTTGATCCTTTGGCTTCGCCTCGAAGCCAAGCCCGAGCGCGCCTTGGGCCCGGGGGCTACTGTCGGTGTTCTGGGAACGGGGGTCCCCAGACTTGCCTGCCTGTGGCCCATGGCGTGGCTGTGCTAGCAGGTCTGTACAACCCATCATCATCAACAAGGCATTCAAGACCCTCGCGAGGGGCCAAGCCTTGCGAGGTGGACGACGCAAGACCTCCTCAGGAGCGGCCTCACCAGGTTGCCTTGCGAGGAGCAGAGATATCAAGGCGGGGCAAACCTCACGAGGCTCACATGACGTGAGGCATGACGATTGGCACCAGGCGCGCACCAAGCAGGCACCAGCGCGTGCAGCGTCCTTGTTTTCTCTTTGGTGCCAAGGGTGCAAGCGCATGCGTGGAGTACCGAGGCATCAGGCAAAGGTTTCCATATCGGTGCGACGAGACCAAGACCAGAAGGACGGCAGTACGGATGTCACCATTGGAGCCCAGGACGGCGTCACCACCAGAACCTTTGGTAGGCGAAGACCACCTTTTCTCAGGATAGCTTGTACTAGCTGTCCCCTTTCAAAATGGGTCGCCATTGTTGGCTCCCTTCCCGCTCAATATTTGGGGAGAGGACCAGGGCCTATACAAGTAGAACTAGCCACCACCGTAGAGGGGGGACAGAGAGGCATCTCACCCTTAGCACACCAAGCACAAGAACACCTCAACCTCAGGAGGCCGTTCTTCCCTTTGTACTATTCTTCATCCGCCCATGAGGCAATCCACCATAGCCGCACTGGGGTAGGGTATTACACCGCATCGATGGCCTGAACCAGTATAAACCTTGTGTCTTTGTGTTGCGAGTGCGTCGAGTTCGTCCATGAGACCTTAGCGAGCTAGGGTGTAGATCAACAGGAGGGAAAGAACTTCGCGCGCACCCTAGAGTCGAACCTCAAGGGTCTGTCGGAACTCGTGATCCGACAGAGTCCCCAAAACGCGAAGGGCCAGGTTATCGGGATGGTTCAGAGCACTGATGTCGGCTGGTGGTTGTGCTTGCTGAAGCGTTGGCATCCTTCGCACTTGAGGACAAGCAACTCGGCGTCTTGGAGGGTCGTGGGCCAGTAAAAACCATGGCGGAAAGCCTTGGCTACCAGGGATCTCGAGGCAGCATGTTGCCCACACTCGCCCTAATGTACATCGAGGAGGATTTTGATACCCTTGTCTTGTTCGATGCAGCGCTGGAAAACACCCGTCGAGTTGCGCTTGATGAGCTCGTTGTTGATGATGCTGTAGGCGGACACCCGACACTGCACTTGCCGGGCTTCGGTTTCGTCCATGGGAAAACCTGTTCTCCAGGAACCCTGAGATGGACAGGGACCATGATGGGGCCATCACCATGGCGAAGACGGCCACCATGGCGCATTCCGGGACTGTAGTCCCCGAGCCGGCGGCGGCCCCTGGGTCAGGGATAGCCACGGCCAGGTCGGGGACGACAGCGGCCGAGTCGGGTCGGGTTGTCCCTGGGGCGGGTTCAACAGCCCCCGGGCCATGTTCGACAGCCCTCGGGCCGGGTAGAGGCACGACCGAGTTGTCTGGGATGAATATGGACTCGGAGTCTGGGGTCGGCTTGACAGATGGCTTGTGCAGGTGCTCGAGGGAGACGACAGACAGGATGGACTGCCGGGACGAGGCGATCTTGGCAAGTGTGTCGGCGGCCTCGTTCTCTGTGCACGGGACGTGGAGGAACTCACAGCCGTCGAAGAAGCCGGACAACTATTGCATGAGGAAGCGGTAGCTTGCCATGTTGGAGTCGTGGGCGTCCCACTCGCCGGAGCACTGCTGCACCACCAAATCCTAGTTGTCGTAGCATAGCATGTGCCGGATGCCGAGTTCCTTGCCAAGCCGGAGGCCATGCACAAGGGCTTCTTATTCAACGATGTTGTTGGAGGCGGCGAACTGGATCTGAAGTGCATATCGGAGCCGGTCGCCCTTCGGGGAAGACAACATGATGCTGGCCCCCAGGCCGAGGCGCATCTTGGAGCCATCAAAGTGCATGTGCCAAAGCGTCGAATCCGACGATGGTGGTAGGTACCGGGTCTAGGTCCAGTCGACAAGGAAGTCGGCCAGAGCTTGGGACTTGATCATGGTGCGGGGTTCGTAGAGGATGGTGTGGCCGGCTAGCTCGAGTGCCCACATGGCAACCCGGCAGCCAATGATCTCGCCGAGAGGGGTCGTGCTGACCATGGTAACAATGTGCTCTTGGAAATACTGCTTCAACTTCTTGGCGGTAAAATACACGCCGTAACACATCTTTTGGTAGTGTGGGTAGTTTTGCTTGGAGGCAGAGAGCACCTCGCTCAGGTGATAAACCAGGCGCTGGACAACTTGGATCTTGCCCTTCTCTGGTCGCTCGACCACCAACACCGTGCTGATTGACCGCAAGGTGGCGGCGATGTAGAGCAACAACGGCTCCTTCTCAGCCGGCGCGACCACGACGGGTGCAGTGGAGAGCATGCTGATACGTCTCCAACATATCTATAATTTTTGATTGTTCCATGCTATTTTATTATCAATCTTGGATGTTTTATAATCATTTTATAGTCATTTTATATCATTTTTTGGTACTAACCTATTGACATAGTGCCAAGTGCCAGTTGCTATTTTTTCCATGTTTTTTACATAGAAGAAAATCAATATCAAACGGAGTCCAAATGCCAAGAAACTTTACGGAGATTTTTTATGGGCCAGAAGGAAGGCAATGGGCCCTGGTTGCACCTGGGGGGGGTGCCCCGAGGGGGGCACAACCCACCAGGGCGCCAGGAGGCCCTGGAGCGCCCTGGTGGGTTGTGCCCACCTCGGGTCCCCCCGGACCGCCTCTTTGCTCTATAAATACCCCAAAAATACCAGAACCCTAGGGAAGTCGACGAAATATTCATCCAGCCGACAAAGAGTCCAGAATAACCAGATCCAATCTGGACACCATCATGGAGGGGTTCACCACTTCCATTGGTGCCTCTCCGATGATGCGTGAGTAGTTCTTTGTAGACGTTTGGGTCCGTAGTTAGTAGCTAGATCGCTTCATCTCTCTCTCTCTTGATCCTCAATACAATGGTCTCTTGGAGATCCATATGATGTAACTCTTTTTGTGGTGTGTTTGTTGGGATCGATGAACTTCGAGTTTATGGTCAGATCTATGTTTTTATATCCATGAAAGTATTTGAGTTTCTTTGATCTCTTTTATGCATGATCTCTTTTATGCATGATCTCTTATAGCCTCATATTTCTTCTATGATATCTGGGTTTTGTCTGGCCAATTTGATCTATTTATCTTGCAATGGGAAGAGGTGCCCGGTAGTGGGTTCGATCTTACGGTGCTTGATCCTAGTGACAGAGAGGGAACCGACACATATGTATCGTTGCCACTAAGGATAAAAAGACGAGATATATATATCTACCACCATATAGATAAACGGATCTTGTCTACATCATGCCATAGTTCTTATTGCATTACTCCATTTTTCCATGAACTTAATACACTAGATGCATGCTGGATAGCGGTCGATGTGTGGAGTAATAGTAGTAGATGCAGGCAGGAGTCGGTCTACTAATATTGGACGTGATGCCTATGTAATGATAATTGCCTGGATATCATCATAATTATTTGAAGTTCTATCAATTTCCCAATAGTAATTTGTTTACCCACCGTTTGCTATTTTCTTCGAGAGAAGCCACTAGTGAAACCTACGGCCCCCGGGTCTTCTTTCTCATATATTTGCCTTGCGATCTACTTTTCCTTTGCATTTTTATTAAGATCTATGAAACCAAAAATCCAAAAATACTTTGCTGCACTTTATTTTATTTGCGATCTATTATTTCAATCTATTACAACTTTCTCCCGTTAACATGCAATTTCTCGCGTCGTACCCTGAAAGGGATTGACAACCCCTTTAACACGTCGGGTTGCAAGATATTGTTATTTGTGTGCAGAGGCTATTTACGTTGTGTTGCTTGGTTCTCCTACTGGTTCAATAACCTTGGTTTCATAACTGAGGGAAATACCCATCGTCGCTGTGCTACATCATCCCTCCCTCTCCAGGGAAATACCAACGTAGTTCCAGCTACCATCAAGGAGAATTTATGGCGCCATTGCCAGGGAGGATCTTCAACATATACCAGGTTCCTAATCACAAATCTCATCTCCTCGCAATTTACATTATTTTCCATTTGCCTCTCGTTTTCCTATCGCCCACTTCACAAAAAATTGCCGTTTTATTCGCCCCTCTTGTTCCGTTCGCCGTTTTCTTGCCGGATCTGTTTTTGCGTGTGAGATCTTGTTTGCCGTTATGGATAATTCCTCCTCTATTTCTTGCACTCCTGAGAACAAGGTTATCAACTTTAAACAAACGGGAGGATAAAGTTTAAAAGATGCTTGGTATAGAATTTTCAATGCTCATAATAGATCTATCCGTAAGCAATCTACCGTTGTGCTTTTGCGTTGTTTTTATGTTGGCATCACCACCTGGTATAGATTTTTCCTTTATACGATTATCGGTGGAAATTTCTTAATGAGTCCTCCTTTTGATGCTCTTAATGCTACGGGAAATTTAGTGGGGTCACCACCTCAATAATGCTCTTAATGCTATGGTTAATGGAACAATTTTGACTCTTGAGCATGTTATGGAAAGATTAGATGCTATTGAAAAGAAAATGCTCACCAAAGATCATATGGAAATGATACATAAAAAGATGCATAATTTTTCCACTAATCTTGTATCAAAAGTGGGCGATATTTTTAAGTTGTTAGAAGAAAGGGGTACTTTAATCCACGAAAGAATAGAAGAAAGTTCGTCTCAGATCGATAAATTGGAAGAAATCTTTAGTAATCTGAGCACGGCTTTTACTGCCACTAAAATCATTGAGGAAACTCCCGTAAAGAGTAGGAAATCCAAAAATAAGGGTGCTACTCCTAGTGATAGCAATAAAGGAGATCTTAAGATGATTAGTATCTATCCTGATTTTGTTGAAGTGATAAGAGGTCCTTTTTGCAAGAATGAAATCTTTGAGTTTATTCCCAGGAGTGTTGTTATTGAAAATCTTTATGCCAAATCTTTGAGGGATTCTAAGTGTTTGATTGAAGAGTTGAACAAGGAAGACAAAACTTAGACCCTTGCTTTATGCCTAGCTAAAGACATAAAACTATAGTGCTTGTTGGGAGGCAACCCAATGAATAAAATATATTTTTGCCTTTTGCTTTCTGTTTTTGAGTGTTAGCACAATTATGCTACTTTTATGATCGTGTTTTTATGTTTTAATTAGTGTTTGTGCCAAGTAAAGCCCTTAGTATCTTCTTGGGGAATAGTTGTTTGATCTTGCTGAAAAAAACAGAAACTTTTATGCTCACAAAATTAGTTTACATTTTTTACAAGAGGACGATAAAATACCCATTCCACTTGCAGTAGATCAATTTACAAATTTCTCAGGTCATCCTAATATTTGAGAGTTTTTTGAGTTACAGAAGTATTTGAAATAGTCATATTGCTACAGACTGTTCTGTTTTGACAGATTCTGTTTTCTTTGTGTTGTGTGCTTATTTTGATGGCTCTATGGTTTTCTTTGATGATTTTTTACCATAGAAAAGTTGGAATACAGTAGATATAATAGAAAAACAAAATATGAATTTGTTTGATACAACACTTATAGTAGTGGTTTATTATTCTTATACTAACGGATCTCACGAAGGCTTTGTTGAGTTTTGTGTGATTGAAGTTTTCAAGTTTTGGGTTATCTTACGATGGATGAAGGAAGGATGTAAGAGCATAAGCTTGGGGATGCCCCGGCATCCCAAGCTATTATCTAATAATGAGCAACCAACTATGCTTGGGGATGCCCCCGAGTGGCATCCCCACTTTCTTCCAACAATTATCAGTATTTTACTCGAGACTATATTTTTATTCGTCACATGATATGTGTTTTGCTTGGAGCGTCTTGTATGATATGTGTCTTTGCTTGTTATATTTTGTGTTTTAAGTCATCAATCCCTGCTAGACTCACCCTATTTGAAAGATCCAAAATTTTGTCATGACTTGTTAGAATTGCTCTCTATGCTTCACTTAAATTTTTTATGAGCTAGGACTTTCTCTAGTGCTTCATTTATATCCTTTTTAGCACGGTGTGCTATGTTATTTTTGAAGAAATGCTCTCTTGCTTCACTTAGATTTGTTTGAGAGTTAGTAAAATTTTGAAGTAATTCTCTCTTGCTTCACTTAAATTATTTTGAGAGAAAGAAAATTTGTTATGCTCATGATCTTCACTTATATTTGTTTGAGCTTATGAAAAGCAACGCATGAAAATTAGTGCCAAAGTGATAGATATCCAAGAAGGATAAAGTAAAAGAAAATGTCATGAAGATCATTGGACAAAATAAACTTGATTCTTAGTAATAGTTTTGAGATATGATGATGTGATATGTGAGTTATGTTGATGAGTAATTGTGCTCTAGTAAGAATAGTAGTGTTAAGGTTTGTGATTCCCCATGCATGTACGAAAGTCAATAATCATGTAATGAAAATTATATCCTACTTGTGGTGCATTATTTGGTGTTAATAATGCTTAATGCTTGTTTATGAGATTATTCGTTTCTTGGTTGGTCGCTTCCCAATCTTTTGCTAGCCTTCATTTTGCACTAAGTATGACCTCTACTTGTGCATCCAAAATCCCTTAAAATATTTTTGCCACATGAGTCCACTATATCTACCTATATGCGGTATTCTTTTGCCGTTCTAAGGAAATTTGCATGTGCCATCTCTAATTTTCAAAATAAACTTCTCTTTTGTGTGTTTGTTTCGCTCACGGAGCGGTGATGGGTGGCTAATATTTTCCATGCTAGATGTGTTATTCTCAAGACGAGTGTTTATTCACTTGTCATTGCACGAGAGTAAGGCAAAGGTATTAGGGATTCCCAGTCCCGAAATGCAAAAAAGAAATGAACTTACTTTATGTTGTCAAATAATAAATTCCTTGGGAAGGGTTGGTATGGAGAGCACCCATGGATACGGTTAGCCATGGAAAGTGAAAGTTATGGTGGAAAAAGGAATAAACTTTATTTTCTGTTTGGGAACCACCTATGATATATCTATGCATGGAAAGTATGGGAACTCTAAGTCGTTTTCGTTGGTGGGATGGATACACCTCCCAAAATGTTTTTATCTCAAATTTTTCGCTTTGAGCTCTGGCACCACTACAAATCCCTACTTCCCTCTGTGAAGGGCCTATATTTTACTTTATGAAATTTTTATTTTGAAATTTGAGTCTCCATCTTCTCTCATAAAAGCAGCAACTAGGAGGCAATATGACCATGCTCAAGTATTGGGTGTAGTTAATCTTCGAGTGTGTTTCATGAATGGATCAATGTTTGAGCATGAAGGGCTAGGGATAACTTATTTTAGCATTGATATTTTGAAAGACATGGTTGCTTGTTGATATGCTTGAGTATCTAAATTATGATGTCAAAACTATACTATTGCTTTGAATCACATAAAAGTCCAAATGTCCATGCTACAAAGAAAAGAATATGATATGACTTGATGAACAACACTCCACATCAAAAATTCTATTTTTATGATTGCCTCTATGGACTAAACCCTTCGGTTTATATAGACACCGGAGGGGACTAGGGTTGTACAAAGTTGGTTACATAGAAAGGAAATAGTACATCCGGCCGCCTAGCTTGCCTTCCATGTAGAGGAGAGTCCTATCCGGACACGCGAGGAAGTCTTCTATCTTGTATCTTCATGGCCCAATAGTCCGGCCCACGTCACACAGGCCGAATGCCCGAGGACCCCTTAATCTAGGACTCCCTTAGTAGCCCCCGAACCAGGCTTCAATGACGAGGTGTTCACGCACAGATTGTCTTCGGCATTGCAAGGCGGGTTCGTCCTCCGATCACTTCAAAGTACCTGACTTAAAGATCTATATTCGACCCTCCATTTAATGTCGCACCCATCGGCTTCTATGCCTTCACACCTTCTGCTTCCACGCGTCGAGTGAAAACGAGAGGTCGGGGTATTTTTGCATAACCCCCTCCGGCCACATAAGAAAGGCCTCTATTTAAAGGGGTTGGATCTCAGGTCCATTCTACACCCAGCGGAAAATCCTGAGAGTCTTGCCAGGGGAAACCATTCAACGTGGCTAGCGTCCCTAGTTCCTCCTCCCACCCTCACGGCTCCGAAAAAGGCGATTGGGAGAGATGCCCTGTATCCCATGAGCAGTTGGTTAAGCTCCAAACACATGGATTCCTTCCCCCTGCGGATCTGGTCCCTGTTCAAGTACGATTGACCTCCTTCACAGGCGAAGTTGTGGCTGTAAATTTCCCCAATCCAACTAGGGGGAAATGGGTGTGCTTCGTATCTTACTTGTTGAGAGGCGTCGGGTTTCCAATCCACCCTTTCCTCCATGGACTCCTGGAGTACTACGGCCTCCAACTGCATAACCTCACACCGGCCTCTATCCTGCACATCGCAGGTTTTGTTGCCCCGTGCGAGCTTTTCCTGGGTTGTGAAGCCCACTTTGACTTGTGGAGGAAGCTATTATGCCTCGTCCCTCGCAACCGATAAGGGTCGATATTCGAGGTGGGCGGTGCCGAAGTATGGCGCATAGCTAGGACCGGATACCTGTCTGGTACGCCGAAGAAGGCGCCCGAAGAATGGCCCTCAGAATGGTTTTATATTGAGGACGTCGCTCTCCCTGACCCAGGTCGGATGGGCCTTCCTGAATTTTCAAATGCTCAGCTGAAGACACATCACAGCTGGCGCCCTCGGAGCCTTGAGGAGGAAGATAGCGTGGAAGTCCGTCAATTGATGGGCAAGATAAAGACACTTGCCCAATCCAGATTATCAATAATCGAGGTGACGGCGACTTCCATAGTGCGGGGGGTCCAGCCACTCCAATACCGAGGGCTTCCCATGTGGCACTATAATGGGGAGGATGACGCCTCACGCTGCGGTCGGAATGGTCCGGACTCCCCCGCCGCTTTGGTCAAAATATTGACCGAACTGTACCAATGGGAAGAAGAGGAGTTCGCTCGTCTTATACGCCGAGATGGATGTTCCATGTACAATCCTCCAAGCTGGGTGAGCTCTAATCCCACCACTTTACTCAATCTTCTCCCTGAATCGGTTTTAATGGTCATTAACCCATCTATTTATAATAGGAATGGCATAAAGTTACCGAGGGGATCCATAACCCCGCCCCACAGCCAGAGGATCACAACCTGGATCTAGACGCTGGATTCGAAGAGGATCCGGACATATTTGTGGAGCTCGAGAAGGGAGTATTCTACCGGACGAGCTATGATGGCCCAGTTGTGCCAATCGTGGCCGACTATCTCAGCCTCCTTCCCGCCTCATATGTAAGTAATCAAGAGATACTTTCTTTGAAAGAGCTTCCTTGTTACGCCTCACCCACCGCACTATTTCGTGCTCCAAAGGGGAGGCGCTCGACGCCAAAATGCGCACCAGAGGCATCTCCGAGGAGAGTGGTGCCCACACCGAGCACATCTTCGAAGAGAATGGCAAACGACAATATGGCATAACCTTCATCAAAGAGGTATGGCTTTCGTTTTAAATATGCCTCCTGGTCGCCACATCAAATTGTGACGTCATCCGCCACATTTTATCAGGAAAAGCGTCCACCGGACTATGTCCGGGGATCCTCCCGGTCGTGCCTCCACTAGTCAGGTTCCAGACCCTTCCCTAAGGACGGGGGCTGACACGAGAGTGGCACCGGACTATCCTTCCACAAAGGATTCAGACAATATGTCCGTCATGAATTCTGAAGTGGAGAGCACCATGAATCATCATCGTCGGAGGGCCGCTCTTCGTGATCCCGGCTTTTCAAAGGAGGCATTGAATGCCTTCAGCTCGGTCGATGCATACATCCGAGCTGCTCGAGATGGACTTGCCAGAGCTGCGGGTAAGTGTAGATTTGATAATCATATACCAGTAGCCCCTGAGACTTAAAGCAGTTGATATAACTGATTTAAGGATCATTGTATAATCAGGCACTTACGGAGAAGAATAGCCTGCTATCTCAAGAGCTGGAAAAGTGTCAAACTCAGCTAACTGCGGCTACCGCCGAATTGGAAAAATCCAAGGAGGCACCGCCTGGTAATGTTTCTCCTCATTAGAAAAAGTATAATCATATACCAGTAATATTAATACTGTTGTGTTTCCACTGACAGAATCAGTAGAGCAACTGAGAGAGAAACGGAAGGTCACCCAGGCTGGTGAACAATAAGCCAAAAGGCAACATGTGGCAGGCGAACGTGTGATGACCCACAAGTATTGGGGATCTATCGTAGTACTTTCGATAAGTAAGAGTGTCGAACCCAACGAGGAGCATAAGGAAATGATAAGCGGTTTCCAGCAAGGTATTCTATGCAAGTACTGAAACAAGTGGTAACAAATAGTTTTGTGATAGGATAATTTGTAACGAGCAAGAAGTAACAAAAAGTAAATAAAGTGCAGCAAGGTGGCCCAATCCTTTTTGTATCAAAGGACAAGCCTGCACAAACTCTTATATAGAGAAAAGCGCTCCCAAGGACACATGGGAATATCATCAAGCTAGTTTTCATCATGCTCATATGATTCACGTTCGGTACTTTGATAATTTGGTATGTGGGTGGACCGGTGCTTGGGTACTGTCCTTACTTGGACAAGCATCCCACTTATGATTAACCTCTATTTCAAGCATCCGCAAATACAACAAAAGTATTAAGGTAAACCTAACCATAGCATGAAACATATGGATCCAAATCAGCCCCTTACGAAGCAACACATAAACTAGGGTTTAAGCTTCTATCACTCTAGCAACCCATCATCTACTTATTACTTCCCAATGCCTTCCTCTAGGCCCAAATAATGGTGAAGTGTCATGTAGTTGATGTTCACATAACACCACTAGAGGAGGGACAACATACATCTCATCAAAATATCGAACGAATACCAAATTCACATGACTACTAATAGCAAGACTTCTCCCATGTCCTCAGGAACAAACATAACTACTCACAAAGCATAAACATGTTCATAATCAGAGGGGTATTAATATGCATATAAGATCTGAACATATGATCTTCCACTAAATAAACCAACTAGCATCAACTACAAGGAGTAATTAACACTACTAGCAACCTACTAACACCAATCCCGGACTTGGAGACAAGAATTGGATACAAGAGATAAACTAGGGTTTTGAGAGGAGATGGTGTTGATGAAGATGTTGATGGAGATTGCCCTCTCCCGATGAGAGGAGCGTTGGTGATGACGATGGCGATGATTTCCCCCTCCGGGAGGGAAGTTTCCCCGGCAGAACAGCTCCGCCAGAGCCCTAGATTGGTTCCGCCAAGGTTCCGCCATGTGGCGGCGGAGTTTCGTCCGAGAAGATGCTTGTTATTTTTTCCCATCGAAATACTTCATATAGGAGAAGATGGCCACCGGAGAGCCACCAGGGGGCCCACGAGGTAGGGGGCCGCGCCCAGGGGGGTAGGGCACGGCCCCACCCTCGTGGGCAGGGTGTGGCCCCCTGGATTCTTGATGACCCACAAGTATAGGGGATCTATCGTAGTCCTTTCGATAAGTAAGAGTGTCGAACCCAACGAGGAGCAGAAGGAAATGATAAGCGGTTTTCAACAAGGTATTCTCTGCAAGTACTGAACTAAGTGGTAACAGATAGTTTTGTGATAGGATAAATTGTAACGAGCAACAAGTAAAAAAAGTAAATAAAGTGCAGCAAGGTGGCCCAATCCTTTTATAGCAAAGGACAAGCCGGAACAAACTCTTATAATCAGAAAAGCGCTCCCGAGGACACATGGGAATATCGTCAAGCTAGTTTTCATCACGTTCATATGATTCACGTTCAATACTTTGATAATTTGGTATGTGGGTGGACCAGTGCTTGGGTGCTGTTCTTACTTGAACAAGCATCCCACTTATGATTAACCTCTATTGCAAGCATCCGCAACTACAACAAAAGTATTAAGGTAAACCTAACCATAGCATGAAACATGTGGATCCAAATCAGCCCGTTACGAAGCAACACATAAACTAGGGTTTAAGCTTCTGTCACTCTAGCAACCCATCATCTACTTATTACTTCCCAATGCCTTCCTCTAGGCCCAAATAAAGGTGAAGTGTTATGTAGTCGAAGTTCACATAACACCACCAGAGGCTAGACAACATACATCTTATCAAAATATCAAACGAATACCAAATTCACATGACTACTCATAGCAAGACTTCTCCCTTGTCCTCAGGAATGAACGTAATTACTCACAAAGCAATTCATGTTCATAATCAGAAGGGTAATAATATTCATATAGGATCTGAACATATGATCTACCACCAATTAAACCAACTAGCATCAACTACAAGGAGTAATCAACACTACTAGCAACCTACTAGAACCAATCCCGGACTTCGAGACAAGAATTGGATACAAGAGATGAACTAGGGTTTGGAGATGAGATGGTGCTGGTGAAGATGTTGATGGAGATTGCCCTCTCCCGCTGAGAGGAGCGTTGGTGATGACGATGGTGATGATTTCCCCCTCCGGGAGGAAAGTTTCCCCGGCAGAACAGCTCTGCCGGAGCTCTATATTGGATCCGCCAAGGTTCCGCCTCGTGGCGGCAGAGTCCCGTCCTGAAAAGTTCCTTCTTATTTTTTTCTCATCGAAAGACTTCATATAGGAGAAGATGGACGTCGAAGAGCCACCAGGGGACCCAAGAGGTAGGGGGCGCGCCCTAGGGGGGGGGGGGCACCCCCCACCCTCGTGAGAAGGGTGTGGCCCCCTGGCCTTCATCTTTTGCGAGGATTTTTGTTTATTAATTTTAAGACGTTTCGTGGAGTTTCAGGACTTTTGGAGTTGCGCAGAATAGGTCTCTAATATTTGCTCCTTTTCCAGCCCAGAATTCCAGCTGCCGGCATTCTCCCTCTTTATGTAAACCTTGTAAAATAAGAGAGAATAGCCATAAGTATTGTGACATAAAGTGAAATGACAGTCCATAATGCAATAAATATCGATATAAAAGCATGATGCAAAATGGACGTATCAACTCCCCCTATCTTAGACCTCGCTTGTCCTCAAGCGAAAAGCCGATAACAATAAATATGTCCTCATGTTTAGAGGTAGAGGCGTCGATAAAAATAAAATACGGACATGAAGGCATCATGATTATTCTCATAACAACAACTTATTTAGATTTTTCCATATGATCACTTATGTTCAAGTGATGATCTATTCACAATGCAAAAGTATAAATCATAAACTTTATTGGGCTCCAACAAACTATAATCTCAGTCATTGAAGCAATTGCAATTTATCATAACATCGGAAAGAGTCTATGTCAGAGCTAAAAAGCAAGTCCACATACTCAACTATCATTTAGTCCTCCATAATTGCTAACACTCACGCAATACTTGTGGTTACAGAGTTTTAATCGGACACAGAGAAAGATAGGGGCTTATAGTTTTGCCCCACAACCTTTTACCTCAAGGGTAATGTCAACAATAATGGTTCATGCTCCCCTACATCCAATTAGATATATATATATATATATATATATATATATATATATATATATATATATATATCATGTTCTTTCCAACATGCTGAGCTTGCCAAAGGATAAAATGAAAAAGGAAAGGTGAAGATCACCATGACTCTTGCATAAGGTAGAAGGTAATAATAAAGGATAGGCCCTTCGCAGAGGGAAGCAGAGGTTGCCATGCGCTTTTATGGATTGATGCATAAAATCTCAATGCGAAAGAACGTCACTTTATATTGCCCCTTGTGATATGAACCTTTATTATGCAGTCCGTCACTTTTATTACTTCCACATCACAAGATCGTATAAAGCTTATTTCTCCCAAACCAATCAATCATACATATTTAGAGAAATTTTTATTGCTTTGCACCGATGACAACTTACTTGAAGGATCTTACTCAATCCATAGGTAGATATGGTGGACTCTCATGGCAAAACTGGTTTAGGGATTTTGGAAGCACAAGTAGTATTTCTACTTGGTGCTGAGAATTTGGCTAGCATGAGGGGGAAAGGCAAGCTCAACAAGTTAGAGGAACCATGACAACATACTTTATCTCAGATATAAGAAAGACATAACTCATTACATTGTCTTCCTTGTCCAACATCAACTCTTTAGCATGTCATATTTTAATGAGTGCTCCGAATCGTAAAAGATGTCAATGACAATATATCTATATGTGAAAATCTCTCTTTCCTTATTACTTCCTATTAATTGCAAAAATGACCAAAGCTATGTCTGCCAACTCCCAACAACTTTTAATCATCATACTCTTTCTATGTGAAGTCATTACTCTCAATAAGATCAATATGATCTTTTTGTTTCTTTTTATTCTTTTCTTATTTTCTTTTATTCACCCAAGATCATGGGAAAATAATCAAGCCCTTGACTCAATGCTAATCTTTATTATATATAGCTCACGAACTCGATTACATAGAGAGATCATAAAGCAAAACTCAAAACTAAATCATGCCATAAGCTTTATTCTACTAGATCAAGATACTACTAATAGGATCGAACTAAGAAAAACGGTAAAGATAGGAGTTGTGATTGTGATACTATACCGGGGCACCTCCCCCAAGCTTGGCAGTTGCCAAGGGGAGTGCCCATACCCGGATACTCAATTCTTCTTTGTTGGAGGAGACGGTAGAGGTGTTGTTGATGATGCGGGCTTAGTTGATGGCTTAGGCTTCTCCCTTAATTTGCGCTTGAGGACGGCATTTTGATCCCTCAGATCATCAATCTCCCACTCCAGGGTTAATATCTTTTTGCATAGGTCCTGCTTATTTTCCTGCAAGAGACGAAAATGGATAAACTCGAACTTGGGTTTCTTTACCCTATCAGGGAGACTTGACTTTTTGAACTCCACGTGCATGTCCCCAGGTTGAGGTAATGGTGCTTCATCTTCATCTGAGCTCGTCTCCTCCTTCCCCTTGGGTTTATAGTCCTCTTCTTCCTCCGTGGTCCATCCACCATGTTCCACATCTCCATAGACCTTGGGATTCGCTAAGTAATCTTCCACATAGCTTTCTCCTTCCGAATCCTGGGAAGACATGTTGATTTAATCTGCAACAGGATAGCTCGAAATGAAAACATAGGATAATTGCGTGATACGGGAGTCAAAACCTTCAGGAGGTTATATAATGAATTTTTACCAACCGAAATACGTAACGTGCAAGAAAACAGAGTCCGGAAGGCACACGAGGTGCTCACAACGTAGGGGGGCGCGCCCAGGGGGGTAGGGCGCGCCCACCACCCTCGTGAGGCCCTCGTGTCCTTCCCGGACTGCTACTTATTTTTATATTTTTCTAAATATTCCAAAATGGAGAAATATTGCCTTAAAAATTGTTTCGGAGTCGGTTTACTTACCGTACCACATGCCTATTCCTTTTCGGAGTCTGAAACGTTCCGGAAAGTGTCCCTTATGTATTCCTCCGGGGTTACGGTTTCAATAATATTGGTTTCAACATTTATGGGATTACCTGAGATATAATGTTTAATTCTTTGACCGTTTACCACCTTCGGATTTGTGCCCTCGAAGTTGTTAATTTTTATGGCACCGGAACGATAGACCTCCTCGATAATGTAGGGGCCTTCACATTTAGAGAGAAGTTTTCCTGCAAAAAATCTTAAACGAGAGTTAAATAGCAATACATAGTCACCTACATTAAACTCACGCTTTTGTATCCTTTTGTCATGTCATCTTTTAACTTTTTCTTTAAACAACTTGGCATTTTCATAAGCTTGGGTTCTCCATTCATCAAGTGAGCTAATATCAAATAACCTCTTCTCACCGACAAGTTAGAAATCATAGTTGAGTTCTTTAATAGCCCAATATGCCATATGTTCTAGTTCGAGAGGGAAGTGACATGCTTTTCCATAAACCATTTATACAGAGACATACCCATAGGATTTTTATATGCAGTTCTATATGCCCATAATGCATCATCAAGTTTCTTAGACCAATTCTTGCTAGACCTATTAACAGTCTTTTGCAAAATTAATTTGAGCTCTCTATTGCTCAACTCTACTTGACCACTAGACTGTGGGTGATAAGGAGATGAAATTCTATGATTAACATCATATTTAGCAAGCATTTTACAGAAGGCACCATGAATAAAATGTGAACCACCATCAGTCATTAAATATCTAGGGACTCCAAACCTCAGAAAAATAAGTTCCTTAAGCATTTTAATAGAAGTGTTATGATCAGCACTACTAGTTGGAATAGCTTCTACCCACTTAGTAACGTAATCAACAGCAACTAGAATATGTATGTATCCATTAGAGGTAGGAAAAGGTCCCATATAATCAAAGCCCCAAACATCAAACAGTTCAATAACAAGTGAATAATTCATAGGCATTTCTTGATGTCTACTAATATTACCAATTCTTTGACATTCATCACAAGACAAGACAAACTTACGGGAATCCTTTAAGAGAGTAGGCCAATAAAAACCAGATTGCAATACCTTATGTGCAGTTCTATCTCCAGCATGGTGTCCTCCATAAGACTCGGAATGACACTTGCGTAGGATCTGTTCTTGTTCATGCTCAGGTATACAATGTCTAATAACACCATCTACTCCTTCTTTATAAAGATGTGGGTCATCCCAAAAGTAATGTCTCAAGTCATAGAAGAACTTTTTCTTTTGCTGGTATGTGAAGCTAGGTGGTATAAACTTAGCAACAATATAATTAGCATAATCAGCATACCGTGGAGTACTACGAGAAGTACTTATATCATTTAATTGTTCATTAGGAAATTCATCATTAATAGGTAGTGGGTCATCAAGAATATTTTCTAACCTAGACAAGTTGTCTGCAACGGGGTTCTTAGCTCCCTTTCTATCAACAATATGCAAATCAAATTCTTGTAGCAAGAGAACCCATCTAATAAGTCTAGGTTTAGCATCTTTCTTTTCCATAAGGTATTTAATAGCAGCATGATTAGTGTGAATAGTTACTTTAGAATCAACAATATAAGGTCTGAACTTATCACAAGCAAATAAAACTGCTAAAAGCTCTTTTTCAGTAGTAGCATAATTTCTTTGAGCATTGTCTAGAGTCTTACTAGCATAATGAATAACATTTAATTTATTATCAACTCTTTGCCCTAGAACATCACCTACAACATAATCACTAGCATCACACATAATTTCAAAGGGTAAATTCCAATCAGGTGGCTGAACAATAGGTGCAGAGACTAATGCTTTCTTAAGTATTTCAAATGCTTCTACACAATCATCATCAAAGACAAATGGTATGTATTTTTGCAATAAATTAGTCAGAGGCCAATTTTTTTTTGAGAAGTCCTTAATGAACCTCCTATAAAAACCGGCATGACCAAGGAAACTTCTTATACCTTTGATGTCCTTGGGATATGGCATCTTTTCAATAGCATCAACCTTGGCTTTATCAACTTCAATACCTCTTTCAGAAACTTTGTGCCCCAAGACAATACCTTCATTAACCATAAAGTGGCACTTTTCCCAATTCAAGACAAGATTAGTTTCTTCACATCTCTGCAAAACTCGATCAAGATTGCTCAAGCAATCATCAAAAGAGGAACCATAGACGGAAAAGTCGTCCATGAAAACCTCACAAATCTTTTCACAAAAGTCAGAGAATATAGCCATCATCCATCTTTTAAAGGTAGCAGGTACATTACATAAACCAAAAGGCATACATCTATAAGCAAAAGTACCAAAAGGGCATGTAAAAGTAGTCTTTGATTGATCTCTAGCCGACACAGGTATTTGAGAGAAACCAGAATAACCATCTAGAAAGCAATAGTGCGTGTGTTTGCATAATCTTTCTAGCATTTGATCAATAAAAGGTAAGGGGTAATGATCTTTCTTAGTAGCTTTATTTAATTTGCGGAAATCAATTACCATCCTATAACCTGTGATAATTCTTTGTGGAATCAATCATCTTTATCAATAGGAACAACAGTAATACCTCCCTTCTTAGGGACACAATGGACAGGACTTACCCACTCACTATCAGCAATGGGATAGATTATACCTGCCTCCAGAAGCTTGAGTATTTCTTTTCTTACCATTTCTTTCATTTTAGGATTCAGACGTCGTTGAGGATCACGAACTGGTTTGGCATTTGCTTCCAAATTTATTTTATGTTGACATAGAGTGGGACTAATGCCCTTAAGATCATCAAGAGTATATCCAATAGCAGCACGATGCTTCTTCAGAGTTTTCAATAATCTTTCTTCTTCATGCTCTGAAAGGTTAGCACTAATAATAACAGGATATATCTTCTTTTCATCAAGATAAACATATTTAAAATTATCAGGCAGAGGTTTAAGCTCAAACATGGGATCACCCTTAGGTGGAGGAGGATCCCCTAAAATTTCAACAAGCAAGTTATGTTGCAGAATAGGTTCCTGTTTAAAGAATACTTCATCTATTTCCCTTCTTTCATTCATGAACATATCATTTTCATGGTCTAGCAAATAGTGTTCTAAAGGATCACTAGGAGGTACGGCAATAGAAGCAAGACCAATAATTTCATCCTTACTAGGTAATTCTTCCTCACGATGTTGTTTACTAAATTTAGAGAAATTAAACTCATGAACCATATCATCCAAGCCAATAGTAACAACATTCTTTTCGCAGTCTATCTTAGCATTAACAGTGTTCAAGAAGGGTCTACCAAATGTAATGGGACAAAAGCTATCTTGTGGGGAAGTAAGAACAAGAAAATCAGCAGGATATTTAGTTTTCCCACACAAGACTTCAACATCTCTAACAATTCCAATTGGTGAAATAGTATCTCTATTAGCAAGTTTAATTGTGACATCAATATCTTCTAACTCAACAGGTGCGATGTCATGCATAATTTCTTTGTATAAGGTATGCGGTATAACACTTGAACTAGCACCCATATCACATAAGCCATGATAACAATGATCTCCTATTTTAACAGAAATAACAGGCATGCCTACCACAGGTCTATGTTTATCTTTAGCACAAGGTTTAGCAATTCTAGCAGTTTCACCTTCGAACTGAATAACATGCCCATCAATATTATCAGACAAGAAATCTTTAACAATAGCAATATTAGGTTCTACTTTAACTTGCTCAGGAGGTGCATATGTTCTAATATTGCTTTTACGAACAACAGTGGAAGCTTTAGCATGATCCTTTACTCTAACAGGGAAAGGTGGTTTCTCAATATAAGAAGTAGGAACAATAGGATCATTATAAGTGACAGTCTTTTATTCAACTTTAATAGGTGCATCTACTTTTACATCTATGGGAGGATGATATTTAAACCACTTTTCCTTAGGGAGATCAACATAAGTAGCAAAAGATTCATAGAAAGAAGCTATTATCTCAGAGTCAAGTCCATATTTAGTGCTAAATTTACGGAAAATATCGGTGTCCATAAAAGATTTAACACAATAAACTTAGGTGTCATACCCGACTCCTTACCTTTGTCGAGATCCCAATCTTCAGAGTTGCGTTTAATTCTATCCAATAAATTCCATCTGAATTCAATAGTCTTCATCATAAAACCAGCACAAGAAGTATCGAGCATGTTGCGATTGTTTTCAGAAAGCCGAGCATAAAAACTTTGCATAATTATTTCGCTCTGGAGCTCATGATTGGGGCATGATTATAACAATGATTTAAGCCTCCCCCAAGCTTGAGCAATGCTTTCTCCTTCGTGAGGCCAGAAATTATATATATAATTGCGTCTCCCTTCATAGATAAAGGGAAGACCTTCTTCTTAGCAACATCATTGGGTATACCTGCAAGCTTAAATAATCCATAAACTTCATCCACATATATTAAGTGCTCATCAGGATGCTTTGTTCCATCTCCTGTAAAAGGGTTAGCTAGCAGTCTTTCCATCATACCCGAAGGAAATTCAAAAGGAGTTACATTTTCAATAGGTTCAGTAGGTTGAGGAGCAACTCTTTGCTCTACTGGACGGGGTGAAGATACCCCGAACAAGCCCATCAGAGTATTACTTATCATAGTAACAAGTGACAGTAAATTTCAGCACAATATATATAAATTTTTCCTTACCAAATTCCACCTACCAAAGGCGCTCCACTCCCCGACAACGGCGCCAGAAAAGATTCTTGATGACCCACAAGTATAGGGGATCTATCGTAGTCCTTTAGATAAGTAAGAGTGTCGAAGCCAACGAGGAGCAGAAGGAAATGATAAGCGGTTTTCAGCAAGGTATTCTCTGCAAGTACTGAAATAAGTGGTAACAGATAGTTTTGTGATGGGATAAATTGTAACGAGCAACAAGCAACAAAAGTAAATAAAGTGTAGCAAGGTGGGCCAATCCTTTTGTAGCAAAGGACAAGCCGGAACAAACTCTTATAATCGGAAAAGCGCTCCCGAGGACACATGGGAATATCGTCAAGCTAGTTTTCATCACGTTCATATGATTCGCGTTCGATACTTTGATAATTTGATATGTGGGTGGACCGGTGCTTGGGTGCTGTTCTTACTTGAACAAGCATCCCACTTATGATTAACCTCTATTGAAAGCATTCGCAACTACAACAAAAGTATTAAGGTAAACCTAACCATAGCATGAAACATGTGGATCCAAATCAGCCCCTTACGAAGCAACGCATAAACTAGGGTTTAAGCTTCTGTCACTCTAGCAACCCATCATCTACTTATTACTTCCCAATGCCTTCCTCTAGGCCCAAATAATGGTGAAGTGTTATGTAGTCGACGTTCACATAATACCACTAGAGGCTAGACAACATACATCTTATCAAAATATCAAACGAATACCAAATTCACATGACTACTCATAGCAAGACTTCTCCCTTGTCCTCAGGAACGAACATAATTACTCACAAAGCATATTCATGTTCATAATCAGAGGGGTAATAATATGCATATAGGATCTGAACATATGATTTTCCACCAATTAAACCAACTAGCATCAACTACAAGGAGTAATCAACACTACTAGCAACCTACTAGCACCAATCCCGGACTTTGAGACAAGAATTGGATACAAGAGATGAACTAGGGTTTGGAGATGAGATGGTGCTGGTGAAGATGTTGATGGAGATTGCCCTCTCCCGCTGAGAGGAGCGTTGGTGATGACGATGGTGATGATTTCCCCCTCCGGGAGGAAAGTTTCCCCGGCAGAACAGCTTTGCCGGAGCTCTAGATTGGATCCGCCAAGGTTCCGCCTCGGGGCGGCGGAGTCCCGTCTCGAAAAGTTCCTTCTTATTTTTTTCTCATCGAAAGACTTCATATAGGAGAAGATGGACGTCGGAGAGCCACCAGGGGGCCCACGAGGTAGGGGGCGCGCCCTAGGGGGGGGGCGCCCCCACCCTCGTGAGAAGGGTGTGGGCCCCCTGGCCTTCATCTTTTACGAGGATTTTTCTTTATTTATTTTAAGACGTTCCGTGGTGTTTCAGGAATTTTGGAGTTGCACAGAATAGGTCTCTAATATTTTCTCCTTTTCTAGCCCAAAATTCCAGCTGCCGGCATTCTCCCTCTTTATGTAAACCTTGTAAAATAAGAGAGAATAGCCATAAGTATTGTGACATAAAGTGAAATAACAGTCCATAATGCAATAAATATCGATATAAAAGCATGATGCAAAATGGATGTATCATGAATCTCTTCCGCTGAGTATTTTTTATATATTCTAAAAACGTCTTCTGTGAAGTTTCAGGACTTTTGGAGCTGTGCAGAATATATATCTATTATTTTCTCCTTTTCCAACCCAGAATCCCAACTGCCGGCATTCTCCCTCTTTATGTAAACCTTGTAAAATAAGAGAGAATAGGCATAAGTATTGTGACGTAATGTGTAATAACAGCCCACAATGCAATAAATATAGATATAAAAGCATGATGCAAAATGGACGTATCAACTCCCCCAAGCTTAGACCTCGCTTGTCCTCAAGGGAAAAGCCAAAATCGAAAAATATGTCCACATGTTTAGAGATAGAGGTGTAGATAAAAATAAAATACGGACATGAGGGCATCATGATCATTCTTAGAATAGCAACTTACATAATTCTTGTCATATTATTTCTTATGCTAGAGTAATAATTCAGTCACAATTTCAAGTATGAATCGTAAACTTCATTGAAAACTAACAAACTATAATCTCAGTCATTGGAGCAATTGCAATTTATCATAACATAGGAAAGAGTCAATATATAAGAGCTTTTCAGCAAGTCCACATACTCAGCTATCATATAGTCTTTCACAATTGCTGACACTCACGCAATACTTATGGGTATGGAGTTTTAATCGGACAAAGAGAAAGATAGGGGATTATAGTTTTGCCTCCCAACGTTTTACCTCAAGGGTAATGTCAACAATAATAGTTCATGAAAACTCACATCCAATTAGCCAGATATACCAGGATCTTTCCAACATACTGTGCTTGCCAAAGGATAAAATTTAAAAAGGAAGGGTCAAGATCACCATGACTCTTATGCAAGGTAGGAGATAAAAGTAGAAGATAGGCCCTTCACAGAGGGAAGCATAGGTTGTCATGCACTTTAATGGTTGGATGCAAAAAATCTTAATGCGAAAGAACGTCACTTTATATTGCCACTTGTGATATGGACCTTTATTATGCAGTCTGTCGCTTTTATTTCTTCCATATCAAACAATCGTATAAAGCTTATTTTCTCCCACGCTAATAAGTCATACATATTTAGAGATCATTTTTATTGCTTGCACCAATGACAACTTACTTAGAGGATCTTACTCAATCCATAGGTAGGTATAGTGGACTCTCATGATAAAACTGGTTTAAGGGTATTTGGAAGCACACGTAGTATCTCTACTTGGTGCGATGAATTTGGCTCGCACGAGGGGGAAAGGCAAGCTCAACCATGTCAGATGATCCATGATAATATAATTTATCTCTGATGTAAGAAAACATAACCCATTACGTTGTCTTCCTTGTCCAACGTCAACTCTTTAGCTTGTCATATTTTAATGAGTGCTCACAATCATAAAAGATGTCCAAGATAGTATATTTATATGTGAAGACCTCTCTTTCTTTATTACTTCCTATTAATTGCAACGATGACCAAAACTATGCTTGTCAAGTCTCAACAACTTTTATTCATCATACTTTTTCTATGTGAGCTCATTACTCTCCACAAGATCCACATGATCTCTTTGTTTCTTTTTATTTCATTCTCTTTTCATTTATTCCCTTAGGATCATGGCAAAATAATCAAGCCCTTGACTCAACACTAACCTTTATTATATAGCTCACGGACTCGATTACATAGAGGAATTATAAAGCAAAACTCAAAACTAGTTCATGCCATAAACTTTATTCTACTAGATCAAGATAATTCCAAAAGGATTGAACTAAGAAAAATGGTGAAGATAAATGTGATGATGATACAATACCGGGGCACTCCCCCAAGCTTGGCATTGCCAAGGGGAGTGCCCATACCCGATGCTCAGTTCTTCTTCGTTGGTGAAGAAGATGGTGGTTTTGTTGATGGCGTAGGCTTCTTGCTTAATTTGCGTTTGAAGACAGAATTTTGGTCCCTTAGGTCCTCGATCTCCTGCTCCAGGCTCAATATCTTTTTGCAGAGTTCCTGTTTGTTTTCCTGTAAGAGGCAAAAAGGGATAAACTCGATCTTAGGTTTATTTACTCTATCAGGAAGGCTTGACTTTTTTAACTCCACATGCATGTCCCCAGGTTGAGGTAGTGGGACTTCATCTTCATCTGAGCTCGTCTCCTCCTTTCCCTTAGGTTCATAGTTCTCTTCTTCTTTCGTAGTCCAACCACAATGCTCCACATCCCCATAGACTTTAGGATCTTCAAGGTAATCAGCCACATATCTCTCTCCTTCCGAATCTTGGGACGACATGTTGCTCAAATCTGCAGCAGGACAGCTCGAAACAAAGATAGGAGATATTTGCATGATACGGGAGTCGAAACCCCCGGGAGATTATATAATGAATTTTTACCAACCAAAATACGTGTCGTGTAAGAAAATAGAGTCGGAAAAGCGCACGAGGTGCCCACGAGGTAGGGGGGCGCGCCCAGGGGGGTAGGGCACGCCCTCCACCCTCGTGGGGCCCTCGTGTCCTTCCCGGACTGCTTCTTATTTTTCTATTTTTCTAAATATTCCAAAACGGAGAAATATTGCCTTAAAAACTGTTTTGGAGTCGGTTTACTTACCGTACCACATACCTATTCCTTTTCGGAGTCTGAAACGTTCCGGAAAGTGTCCCTTATGTATTCCTCCGGGGTTACAGTTTCAATAACATTGGTTTCAACATTTATGGGATTACCTGAGATATAATGTTTGATTATTTGACCGTTCACCACTTTCGGATTTGTGCCTTCGAAGTTGTTGATTTTTATGGCACCGGAACGACAGACCTCCTCGATAACGTAAGGACCTTCCCATTTAGAGAGAAGTTTTCCTGCAAAAAAAATCTTAAATGAGAGTTGTATAGCAATACATAATCACCTACATTGAACTCACACTTTTGTATTCTTTTGTCATGCCATCTTTTAACTTTTTCTTTAAACAACTTGGCATTTTCATAGGCTTGGGTTCTCCATTCATCAGGTGAGCTAATATCAAATAACCTCTTCTCACCGGCAAGTTTGAAATCATAATTGAGTTCTTTAATAGCCCAATATGCCTTGTGTTCTAGTTCGAGAGGTAAGTGACATGCTTTTCCATAAACCATTTTATACGGAGACATACCCATAGGATTTTTATATGCAGTTCTATAGGCCCATAATGCATCATCAAGTTTCTTGGACCAATTTTTTCTAGATCTATTAACAGTCTTTTGCAAAATTAACTTGAGCTCTCTATTACTCAATTCTACTTGACCACTAGACTGTGGGTGATAAGGAGATGCAATTCTATGATTAACATCATATTTAGCAAGCATTTTACGGAAAGCACCATGAATAAAATGTGAACCACCATCAGTCATTAGATATCTAGGGACTCCAAATCTTGGAAAAATAACTTCTTTAAGCATTTTAATAGAAGTGTTATGATCAGCACTACTAGTTGGAATAGCTTCTACCCACTTAGTAACGTAATCAATAACAACTAAAATATATGTATATCCATTAGAGGAAGGAAAAGGTCCCATATAGTCAAAAGCCCCAAACATCAAATGGTTCAATAACGAGTGAATAGTTCATAGGCATTTCTTGACGTCTACTAATATTACCAATTCTTTGGCATTCATCACAAGATAAGACAAACTTACGGGCATCCTTGAAGAGAGTAGGCCAATAAAAACCAGATTGCAATACCTTATGTGCAGTTCTATCTCCAGCATGGTGTCCTCCATAAGCTTCGGAGTGACACTTGCATAGGATATGTTCCTGTTCATGCTCAGGTACACAACGTCTATAACGCCATGTACTCATTCTTTATAAATATGTGGGTCATCTCAAAAGTAATGCCTCAAATCATAGAAGAACTTTTTCTTTTGCTGGTATGTGAAACTAGGTGGTATAAACTTAGCAACAATGTAATTAGCATAATCAGCATACCATGGAGCGGTATGAGAAGCATTTATGACATTTAATTACTCATCAGGAAAGCTATCGTCAATAGGAAGTGGGTCATCAAGCACATTTTCTAACCTAGACAAGTTGTCTGCAACGGGGTTCTCAGCTCCCTTTCTATCAACAATATGTAAGTCAAATTCTTGTAGCAAGAGAACCCATCTAATAAGTCTAGGTTTAGCATCTTTCTTTTCCATGAGATATTTAATAGCAGCATGATCAGTGTGAATAGTTACTTTAGAATCAACAATATAAGGTCTGAACTCATCACAAGTAAATACAATTGCTAAGAATTCTTTTTCAATGGTAGCATAATTTCTTTGAGCATTGTCTAGGGTTTTACTAGCATATTGAATAACATTTAATTTCTTATCAACTCTTTGCCCTAGAACAACACCTACAGCATAATCACTAGCGTCGCACATAATTTCAAAGGGTAAATTCCAATTAGGTGGCTGAACAATAGGTGCAGAGATCAATGCTTTCTTAAGTATTTCAAATGCTTCTACACAATCATCATCAAAGACAAATGGTATATCTTTTTGTAATAAATTAGTCAGAGGCCGAGAAATTTTTGAGAAGTCCTTAATGAACCTCCTATAAAATCCGGCGTGACCAAGGAAACTTCATATAACTTGGATGTCCTTGGGAGATGGCATCTTTTCAATAGAATCAACCTTGGCTTTATCAACCTCAATACCTCTTTCAGAAACTTTATGTCCCAAGACAATACCTTCATTCACCATAAAGTGGCACTTTTCCCAATTCAAGACAAGATTAGTTTCTTCACATCTCTGCAAAACTCGATCAAGGTTGCTCAAGCAATCATCAAAAGAAGATCCATAGACGGAAAAATCATCCATGAAAACCTCACAAATCTTTTCACGAAAGTCAGAGAATATAGACATCATGCATCTTTGAAAGGTAGCAGGTGCATTACATAAACCAAAAGGCATACGTCTATAAGCAAAAGTACCAAAAGGGCAAGTAAAAGTAGTCTTTGATTGATCCTTGTCTAACATAGGTATTTGAGAGAAACCAGAATAACCATCTAGAAAGCAAAAATGTGTATGTTTGGATAATCTTTCTAGCATTTGATCGATAAAAGGTAAGGGGTAATGATCCTTTTTAGTGGCCTTATTTAATTTGCGAAAATCAATTACCATCCTATAACCTGTAATAATTCTTCGAGGAATCAATTCATCTTTATCATTAGGAACAACAGTAATACTTCCTTTCTTAGGGACACAATGGACAAGGCTTACCCACTAACTATTAGCAACGGGATAGATTATACCTGCCTCAAGGAGCTTTAGTATTTCCTTTCTTACCACTTCTTTCATTTTAGGATTCAGCCGTCGTTGATGATCACGAACTAGTTTAGCATCTTCTTCCAAATTTATTTTATGTTGACATAGAGTGGGACTAATGCCCTTAAGATCATCAAGAGTATACCCAATAGCAGCACGGTGCTTCTTCAGAGTTTTCAATAATCTCTCTTCCTCATGCTCTGAAAGGTTAGCACTAATAATAACAGGATATATATTTTTCTCATCAAGATAAGCATATTTAAGAGTACCAGGTAACGGTTTAAGCTCAAACACGGGATCACCTTTGGGTGGAGGAGGATCCCCTAGGATTTCAACAGGCAAATTGTGTTTCAGAATAGGTTCCTGTTTAAAGAATACTTCATCTATTTCCCTTCTTTCATTCATAAACATGTCATTTTCATGGTCTAGCAAATATTGTTCTAAAGGATCACGAGGAGGTACGGCAATAGAAGCAAGACCAATAATTTCATCCTTACTAGGTAATTCTACTTCACGGTGTTGTCTACTAAATTTAGAGAAATTAAATTCATGAGACATATCATCTAAACCGATAGTAACAACATCCCTTTTGCAATCTATGGTAGCATTAACAGTGTTCAGGAAGGGTCTACCAAATATAATAGGACAAAAGCTATCTTGTGGGGAACCAAGAACAAGAAAATTAGCAGGATATTTAGTTTTCCCACACAAGACTTCAACATCTCTAACAATTCCCATTGGTGAAATAGTATCTCTATTGGCAAGTTTAATTGTGACATCAATATCTTCTATCTCAGCAGGTGCAATATCATGCATAATTTCTTTGTATAAGGAATAAGGTATTGCGCTAGAACTAGCACCCATATCACATAAGCCATGATAACAATGATCTCCTATTTTAACAGAAATAACAGGCATGCCTACCACCGGTCTGTTTTTATCTTTAGCACAAGGTTTAGCAATTCTAGCAGTCTCATCAAGGAAATGAATAACATGCCCATCAATATTATCAGACAGGAGATCTTTAACAATAGCAATATCAGGTTCAACTTTAATTTGCTCATGAGGTGTATAAGTTTTAATATTGCTTTTACGAACCATAGTTGAATCTTTATCATGATCCTTTATCCTAACAGGGAAAGGTGGTTTCTCAACATAAGCAGTAGGAACAATAGGATCATTATAAGTGACAATCTTTTCTTCAATTTTAATAGGTGCAGATACTTTTACTTCTATGGGAGGATGATATTTAAACTACTTCTCCTTGGGGAGATCAACATAAGTAGCAAAAGATTCACAGAAAGAAGCTACTATCTCAGAGTCAAGTCCATATTTAGTGCTAAATTTACGGAAAACATCGGTATCCATAAAAGATTTAACACAATCAAACCTAGGTGTCATACCTGACTCCTTACCTTTGTCGAGGTCCCAATCTTCAGAGTTGCGTTTAATTCTTTCCAATAAATCCCATTTGAATTCAATAGTCTTCATCATAAAAGAGCCAGCACAAGAAGTATCAAGCATGGTGCGATTGCTATCAGAAAGTCGAGCATAATTTTTTTGAATAATCATTTCTCTTGAGAGCTCATGATTGGGGCACGAATATAACATTGATTTAAGCCTCCCCCAAGCTTGAGCGATGCTTTCTCCTTCGCGAGGCCAGAAATTATATATATAATTGCGATCACGATGAACAAGATGCATAGGATAAAACTTCTGATGAAATTCCAATTTCAATCGTTTGTAATTCCAAGATCCCATATCATCACATAGCCTATACCATGTCGATGCATCTCCCTTCAAAGATAAAGGGAAGACCTTTTTCTTAACAACATCTCCAGGTACACCTGCAAGCTGAAATAATCCACAAACTTCATCCACATATATTAGATGCTCATTAGGATGTTTTGTTCCATCTCCTAAAAAGGGATTAGCTAGCAGTTTTTCTATCATACCCGAAGGAATTTCAAATCAGACATTTTCATTTTCAGTAGGTTCAGATGGTTGAGGAGCAACTCTTTGCTCTACTGGTCGGGGTGAAGATACCCCGAACAAGCCCCTCAGAGGATTAGTTTCCATGGTAACAAGTGACAGTAAATTTCAGCACACTATATGAATTTTTCCTTACCAAATTCCACCTACCAAAGGCGCTTCACTCCCAGGCAACGGCGCCAGAAAAGAGTCTTGATGACCCACAAGTATAGGGGATCTATCATAGTCCTTTCGATAAGTAAGAGTGTCGAACCCAACGAGGAGCAGAAGGAAATGATAAGCGGTTTCCAGCAAGGTATTCTCTGCAAGTACTGAAACAAGTGGTAACAGATAGTTTTGTGATAGGATAATTTGTAATGAGCAACAAGTAAGAAAAAGTAAATAAAGTGCAGCAAGGTGGCCCAATCCTTTTTGTAGCAAAGGACAAGCCTGGACAAACTCTTATATAGAGAAAAGAGCTCTCGAGGACACATGGGAATATCATCAAGCTAGTTTTCGTCACGCTCATATGATTCACGTTCGGTACTTTGATAATTTGGTATGTGGGTGGACCGGTGCTTGGGTACTGTCCTTACTTGGACAAGCATCCCACTTATGAATAACCTCTATTTGCAAGCATTCACAACTACAACAAAAGTATTAAGGTAAACCTAACCATAGCATGAAACATATGAATCCAAATCAGCCCCTTACGAAGCAACGCATAAACTAGGGTTTAAGCTTCTGTCACTCTAGCAACCAATCATCTACTTATTACTTCACAATGCCTTCCTCTAGGCCCAAATAATGGTGAAGTGTCATGTAGTCGACGTTCACATAACACCACTAGAGGAGGGACAACATACATCTCATCAAAATATCGATGAATACCAAATTCACATGACTACTAATAGCAAGACTTCTCCCATGTCCTCAGGAACTAACGTAACTACTCACAAAGCATAAACATGTTCATAATCAGAGGGGTATTAATATGCATATAAGATCTGAGCATATGATCTTCCACCAAATAAACCAACTAGCATCAACTACAAGGAGTAATTAACACTACTAGCAACCTACTAACACCAATCCCGGACTTGGAGACAAGAATTGGATACAAGAGATGAACTAGGGTTTTGAGAGGAGATGGTGCTGATGAAGATGTTGATGGAGATTGCCCTCTACTGATGAGAGGAGCGTTGGTGATGACGATGGCGATGATTTCCCCCTCCGAGAGGGAAGTTTCCCCGGCAGAACAGCTCCGCCAGAGCCCTAGATTGGTTCCGCCAAGGTTCCGCCTCGTGGTGGCGGAGTTTCGTCCAAGAAGATGGGTTGTTATTTTTTCCCATCGAAAGATTTCATATAGCAGAAGATGGCTACCGGAGAGCCACTAGGGGGCCCACGAGGTAGGGGGGCGCGCCGAGGGGGGTAGGGCGCGCCCCCACCCCCGTGGGCAGGGTGTGGCCCCCGTGGTGAATCTCTTCCGCTGAGTATTTTTTATATATTCTGAAAACGTCTTCCGTGAAGTTTCAGGACTTTTGGAGCTGTGCAGAATATGTCTCTAATATTTGCTCCTTTTCCAGCCCAGAATCCTAGCTGCCGGCATTCTCCCTCTTTATGTAAACATTGTAAAATAAGAGAGAATAGGCATAAGTATTGTGACGTAATGTGTAATAACAGCCCATAATGCAATAAATATTGATATAAAAGCATGATGCAAAATGGACGTATCAATGTGTGCTGACGCGGGTTAGGGATGAAAAGAATAAACTATAGGATTCCAATTCCCGGCTGGGCGAAGAACTAAAAGATGTTCGAGCCCAACTATCTCACACCGTCAAGGAGAATAGGAGGCTACAAGGCGGCATATTCAGTATGTTTTTGACCTCACCTTTATGCATTTTAGCGAAGAAATGATCTGACAGATTGATGTCTACAGGTATGCTAACTGGCCGTCCCGAAGAGGAAATGTCCGGCTCTCAAGGCGACCTTCTGCAAGAGTTGTCCCAATTGCACGAGCAAGCTCGGCAAGCAATGCGGAGTATTGCCATAGCTTTGTGGCCGTCCGCCTCTCCTCCAGGAAGTATGGGGGAGCTTGTAAAGCTATTCCAGGGAGCTCGGTGGCGCTTCTGATTATGGAAGATATCAACCTGCCAAGAACGTGCGCAAGAGGCTTGGGCCATGGTAAAAACACGGTATACCAAGCTCGATCCGAATCATATGGCCCGGGTCGGACCTAAGGGGTCAGATGGAAAAGAAATAACAGTTAGTTTGGTATATGACCAAGTAAAGATAGCCGCCACATATTCCCAACGGGATTGTAAGCTAGACAGCCTGTTAGATGGCATAGAGGAAGAAGTTTTTGAGTCTAAATGACTATGCACTTCAATTGACAAATTTGTCCCAAGCCGGATTGTAAAACAATTGTCATGGCAGACCTTTTCGCTTCAACCTATGGACCCGAATTCTCGGAGTGTTTCCAAATACCCACTCAGTAATATAAACCGGGGCATGCGTGGAAACCAGGCGTAGGGGTCATAGTTGCTTGAACACACAAGTTGTATCCAGCTAGCTATGTTATATTAGATTGAAATTGTAATAAACATCTTCCAAGGAGAATAGTTCCGTTAAGGGTTCCTTTCCCTGGGTGAATATGCGTTAGAATGCATGTCCGAACCGTGATTGAAAAAATCACAGTGTGAGTGACATCTGGGGGTTCATAGTGTAATGAGTGTAACACGTCTTTAGTCCGCCGACCGAATATTCCCTTAAGAACACTAGCTTTCGGCTTCACGCAGTCTAAGGTACACGTCTGGATGACCCGGCAGTAACAATCGCAGAGGTGCTCCCTTTATGCCCTAGCCAAACAAATGGGAACGTAGGGAATAAGCACAGGAGCCAGACAACCCAGCTTGGCCAAAACTTAAGTCACAACGATGCATATAATGGCGAAGAAAAGGTACATATGCGGAAGAGGACACATATGTGTTGAGCTTGATGCTTGGAAAATAATAATAAGCTTCTATAAAAGAAGCCCCCAGGTATTATGAGTGTATACATTTAAGGATGTGCACATCATAGGTGTGCGGTTTGGCCTCACAAGAGCTAAAGAGCTAAACGAAAAAGTTAAAGAGAGGAAAAAGAAAATAATGGAAACAAAGGGAGAAGAAGACGAACAAAGAGTCCGGCTCTAGGCGTAGAATCTTCAGAGTCTGGCGGCATTCCACGGGTTCGGCTCTAAGCGGTTGTCCGATGCGTCACGCAGGCGGTGCGCTCCTCCAGTGAGAACTTCATCTATGATGAAGGGACCCTCCCACTTGGTCTTGAGTTTGTCCTTTTTCTTCTCTGGTAAGTGTAGAACGAGTTTGCCAATGTTATAAGTCTTGGCCCGCACTTCCCTGGTTTGATATCTCTGAGCCTGCCGTTGATAAAATGCGGAACGGGCTTTTGCGACGTCGTGCTCCTCCTCCAGGGAATCTAAGCCGTCCTGCCAATCAAGCTCAGCCTCTTTCTCTTCATACATGTGAACTCTAGGTGAGTCATGAATAATGCCGCAGGGCAACACAGCCTCTAATCCGTACACCATGAAGAAAGGTGTATTTCCGGTAGTGCGATTCGGCGTGGTCCGCAGCCTCCAGAGTACAGAGTCAAACTCCTCAACACAGTGCTTGTTTGATTCTTTCAAGGACTACACTAATCTAGGCTTAATGCCACTCATAATAAGACCATTAGCTCGTTCGACTTGACTGTTTGTTTGTGGATGATAGACCGAGGTGTAATCGAGTTTAATGCCCAATTTAGCACACCAGGATTTTACTTCATCGACTATGAAATTGGAGCTGTTATCGGTGATGATGCTGTGTGGGACACCATAACGGTGCACGACACCAGATATAAAGTCTATCACCGGTCCAACTTCGGCTGTTTTCACTGGTTTGGCCTCTATCCACTTGGTGAATTTATCTACCATGACTAGCAGATATTTTTTCTTATGGCTCCCTCCTTTAAGGGGTCCCACCATATCAAGCCCCTAGACCACAAAAGGCCAAGTAATGGGGATTATTTGTAGTGCCGTAGGTGGCATATGGCTTTGATTGGCGAAGAGATGGCATCCGAAACAATGTTGGACCAAGTCCTGGGCGTCTGCTCGGGCCGTCGGCTAGAAGAAACCTGTACGGAATGCCTTACTTACAAGGGCCCGAGCCACGGCGTGGTGACCGTCGAGGCTAGCATGGATTTCAGCCAGGAGCTGCCGTCCTTCTTCTTCGGAGATACATCTTTGAAGGACTCCGGTAGCACTTTTCTTGTAGAGCTCTCCGTCGTGGACCTTGTAGGCTTTTGAGCACTGAACAATGCAGCGAGCCTCAATCTGGTCCGCCGGGAGCTCTCGCCTATTAAGGTAGGACAAGAATGGTTCGGTCTATGGGGAAATTACTGCCATTATTGGATGGGCCAATGGTGTTATTTCGGTGGCTGAGCCCCCGATGATATTGGCATTGTGTTCGGAATCTGCGGGTGTAGTCGGATCCGGACTAGTGTTGCCGCACTCATCCTACCATACCACAGATGGCTTAAAGAGCCTTTCCAAAAAGATGTTAGGCGGGACGGGGTCGCGCTTGGCGCCCATGCGAGCGATGACGTCCGCCGCTTGATTACTCTCTCGAGCCACATGATGGAACCGAGTCCCTCGAATCATGCTGATAGTTTGAGTACGGCATTATGATAGGCCGCCATCTTCGGGTCCTTGGCATCGAAGTCTCCATTTATCTGGGATATTGCGAGGTTTGAATACCCGCGCACCTCCAAGCGTTGTATGCCCATGGAGGTAGCCATCCGAAGACTGTGCAATAAGGCCTCGTATTCAGCTTCATTGTTGAAGTCTGTGTATAATATTTGGAGTACATACTGGACTGTATCTCTAGTGGGGGACGTTAAAATGACGCCTACTCCTAAAGCAGCCAACATTTTAGAGCCATCGAAGTACATGACCCAGTTGGAATATGTGTCGTACTCTTTAGGGAGTTCGGCCTCTGTTCATTCGGTGACGAAGTCGGCCAATACTTGGGATTTAATGGCCCGACATGGTTTGTATGTTATGTCAAATGGTAGGAGCTCAATAGCCCACTTCACAATCCGACCCGTAGCATCGCGGTTATTTATTATGTCATTAAGTGGTACTTCGGAAGCCACAGTAATCGAGCATTCTTGGAAGTAGTGTCGTAGCTTCCAGGATGCCATGAATACCGCATATGCTATCTTTTGGTAATGAGGGTACCGGGATTTGCATGGTGTAAGGACAGTGGATACATAGTATACATGTTTCTGGAGTGGGAACTTGTGTCCGTCCTCCTCTCGCTCAACAACGAGAACTGCGCTCACCACCTGGTGCGTTACAGAGATGTATAATAACATCGGTTCGCCGATGTTTGGCATGGCAAGGATGGGGTTGCTTGCTAAAAGAGCCTTTTCCCCCAGTCCGGCCGTTGCCGCCTTCCTCCACTCGAATTGGTCGGTACATCAGAGAAGGCGATAAAGTGGCAATGCTTTAGCTCCTAGTCTGGAGATAAAGCGGCTTAAAGCTGCCACACATCCGGCTAGTTTTTGGACCTGTTTAAGCTCGATTGGCGTGGCCAATTGTGACAAAGCTCAGATTTTGGCTGGATTTGCCTCAATTCCTCTATTGGAAACGATGAAGCCCAGCAGCTTTCCGGCAGGAACGCCGAAAACACACTTTTCCGGATTGAGTTTGATGTCATATGTCCGGAGATTGTCGAATGTGAGATGCAAGTCGTCTATTAATGACTCGACGTGTTTAGTTTTGATGACGACGTCATCCACATATGCTTCCACTGTCTTGCGGATTTGCTTCTCCAGGCATGTTTGAATCATGCGTTGGTAGGTGGCGCCGGCGTTTTTAAGCCCAAAGGGCATATTGTTAAAGCAGAAAGGCCCGTATGGGATGATGAATGCCGTTGCGGCTTGATCGGATTCCTTCATCTTGATTTGATGGTATCTGGAGTATGCGTTGAGGAAACACAGTGCATCGTGTCCTGGAGTAGCATCAATGATCTGATCGATGCGCGGGAGGGGGAAGGGATCCTTGGGGCAAGCCCTATTGAGGTCTTTGAAGTCGACGCACATGCGCCAGGATTTGTCCTTCTTTGGTACCATCACCAGGTTTGCTAGATAGTCCGGGTGTTTTATTTCTCTGATGAATCCGGCCTCGATTAACTTGGCTAGCTCCTCCCCCCATGGCTTGTCATTTAGTTTCGGAAAAGCACCGCAATGTTTGCTTGACCAACTTATATCCCTTCAATATATTGAGGCTGAGTTCAGCCAGCCTGTATGGGATTCCTGGCATATCAGAAGGGTGCCAGGCGAATATATCCCAGTTCTCGCGTAGGAATGTTCGCAGTGCGGAGTCAACCGTTGGGTCCAGTTGTGCCCCGATGGAAGTAGTCTTCTTGGGGTCCGTCGGGTGGACTTGGAATTTGACTATTTCGTCCGCTGGTTTGAAAGAGGTGGATTTGGGACGCTTATCGAGGATTACGTCGTCCCTATCCACTGTGGAGCATAGTGCGGTTAACTCTTCGGCTGCGAGGGCCTCAGACAGTGTCTCGAGGGCTAGGGATACTGTTTTGTTTTCGGCGCGGAGGGATATGTCCGGATCGCTGGCAAGAGTGATAATATCGTTGGGCCCGGGCATCTTGAGCTTCATATACTCGTAATGAGGTATAGCTTGAAAGTGTGTGAATGCATCTCGCCCCAACAGGGCATGATATCCACTGTTGAAAGGGGCCACTTGGAAGGTTATCTCTTCGGACCGATAGTTCTCCGGCGTGCCAAATACCACATCGACTGTAATTTTCCCCGCGCATTGTGCCTCCCGGCTGGGAATGATCCCTCAGAAGGTTGTATTACTAGGCTCGATGCGGCTCCTATCTATTTCCATTTTATTCGGTGTGTCCTCGTAGATGAGGTTTAGTCCATTTCCACCATCCATGAGAACTTTAGTGAGCCAAAAGCCGTCCACAATTGGATTGAGGACCAAGGCGGCTAGTGCCCGGACTGACCGAATTTTTGGTTCGTCACTGGCGTTGAAAGTTATGGTCGTGTCGTTCCAAGGATTTATTGTTGCGACTTGGCAGACTTCAGCGAGGTCACAGAGTGCCCTCTTGCGCCGATTGTTCAAAGCGAAATTCTCAAAGACTGTCAATACTCTGTGGACGTCGTGTTCTGGGGGGAGTTGCTCCGCGGTGTTTTTGGTGAGGATATCCTCGCCGCTCTTGGCCACTTGCCGGAGTATCCAACATGCTGTAAGGTTGTGGGTTGGTATGGTATCTGGTGTTGTGTGCATTTTGCATGGCCTATCAAGCCATCCCTCCAGAACGGTTCTGCGCCCTGTAATGGGCTTAGACTTCTTGACTATTAGTTCGGGTGCCCCGCGAGGATGCATCCTTGTTGCCCGAACGAAGGGGTGAGTAGAAACCAGTGGTTTCCAGTGAGCTGCCTGAGTTTTCCAGGCGCTTTCCATTGCGTAGTACTTCTGTACGATAATTGCCAAGTTAGTGAAATGTAATACGCGACGGCGGTTGATGGCGTTGAGTATTCCTACGTCCATGCAATTATTGCAGAATGCTGAGATCGCATCTTCGTCGCGGCAATCTTTAATCTTGTCTTTGAAAAGGAGGAATCTAGCCCAAAAGTGATTGACTGTTTCCTGAGACTGCTGTTGTATGCACATGAGGTCGCGCATATCTAGGTTGGTGGGTGGCTTTAGATCCGAACCCTGACCCAATTTGGGATCTGAAGTCTGAGGAATTTCCAAGCTGAACAGTTCGGGCTCCGGGATATCAACCGATTCTTCAGGTCCGCCGTCCGATTATAGGTTCAGAGGACGGGGCGTGTTGTTCTGCGGACGGGTTTCCGGCTCTTCGAGCGCGGAAATCCGAACATAGTTCATCCTCAATATAGAGGAAGAGTTGTTGATTTGCTCCTCTACTACCGCTATCTTATGGGTGATCGACGGAGATTTGATTTCTCTCTGATCGAGTTTAAGCCCAATCCGATCGTAGTCCATAGCGCCCCCAAGGCAGTGATGTGATCGAGGAGCTCATTTAAAGATGACAACTCTGTCGGATCCATCCGTTTGGAGTATTCAGGGTCAATACAAAGGCGATTTTCGATGACCCGAGAAGTCATCATCGGCTTAACGGCCGGACGGGTGGTCATGGTAAAGCCGCCCAACCGGAGGGTTTGGCCTGAGGCAAGGGCTCCTCCGGAGGTAATACTGTCCTTGACAACAAGGCGAGCCATCAACCCTGTCTTCGACGTCATAGAGGAACTCTCAATGAAAGCACCAATATCGGTGTCAAAACCGGCAGATCTCGGGTAGGGGGTCCCGAACTATGCGTTTGAAGTTGATGGTAACATGAGACAAGGGACATGAAGTTTTACCTAGGTTCGGGCCCTCTTGATGGAGGTAATACCCTACGTCCTGCTTGATTAATATTGATATGTATGGGGTTACAATAGTTGATCTACCACGAGATCGTAATGGCTAAAACCCTAGAAGTCTTGCCTGTATGATTATGATTGCCTCTACGGACTAAACCCTCCAGTTTATATAGACACCGGAGGGGACTAGGGTTGTACAAAGTTGGTTACATAGAAAGGAAATAGTACATCCGGCCGCCTAGCTTTCCTTCCACGTAGAGGAGAGTCCTATCCGGACACGGGAGGAAGTCTTCTATCTTGTATCTTCATGGCCCAATAGTCCAGCCCACGTCACACAGGCCAGATGCCCGATGACCCCTTAATTCAGGACTCACTCAGCTGCTCTATCACCTTTTGAGTTGAAGCCTTATGCTCACTAGATAATGAAATTCATCAGATCAAGGTCTTCAATTCATTACAAGGCAGATTGTCAAAATCATCTCAACTATTTGCCTCCTATTGAAGTCCTCAAAAGGACTATTTCCTCAGATGATGAGAAAGGCAAAGCTGCTATTATTGATGAGGGCACTCGTCCATTGGATGGTCAGTTTCGCAAAGCTGCATCTTATTGATGACTCTGCAACTCAGGATTCTGCTGCAAAAGCTTCAAAGCCAGTTCCTGAAGCCACTGCTCCACGAGTGATGACTGATCGTGAGCTTCTCCCAAGTCTTCATCATAAGGTCGATCACAATCACAAGTGGGTCAAGCGTCAATTTGGCTCAATTCTTCAGAACATGGATGTCACTCAAAACACTGTGAAGAAAAACTATTACTACTTGCATGAAGTCTTCGATCGCACTTGGGCCATATTGTCCCACCTCTATGGTGATGAAGATCTCAAGAAGATGGGCTTCCAACAGGACTTTGGCTGGTCTCAGCCTCCTTCGAAGAAATTCAAGAAGGTCAAAGTTCCGCAACTGGTCACCAGTTCATATTCTTCATCGCGTGAGACAGATGAAGCTGAAGATTTGAACGACGCAGCGGCAGGCCCTACCTCAACGGACGACCCCAACAACGCTGGCGCTCCTCCATCGACATCATGATGTTATTCTTTAGGGGCGTTAGTCCTCATGTTTCGTCCCTTTTGGTCATTCGATGACAAAGGGAAAAAATTTGAGTTAGTCTTCAAGCGGGTCATATATATGGGAGTTTTTTGGTTAAGTTACAACTCTTGCTCTTCTGAGATGTTTGCTCTGATGAGTTGTAAACTTAAGTCCTATGGTGGTCTGATACTTTTGAACTGCCTTCTGCATGCTTATTTCCTCAAGTACCTTAATGCACGCATGCTGAATTTCGTCCGACACCATATTTCGTCATGCATTTCAAATTCTTCATATCATATGTTAAATGCATGTATGAATTACAAGACTAGCAAAAGTGCCCGTGCATTGCGACGGGTACAAAATGAACTTAACAATCCATATGGTATTCGACTCCCATGGTGCAGTATTGAACTATAGCTCGCAATCAGTCGGCTTCTGCCTCGACTTATCTTTCCTTTGGTGAAAATTGATGGGCATTCGGCAGCCATGCTACTATTAAGATGCAATACTCATCCTTTAAAAACAAAACAAAATGATACTCCCTCTTATCCAAAATAAGTGTTGCAGTTTTAAACTGGGGTTAGTTCAAAACTGCAACACTTATCATGGATCGGAGGTAGTACTACTTAGATATGTGTATGTGAAAACGACATATAAAGCTTTGACCATATATGAACTGCAAAAATACATTATCGATCAAGCTGATTAGTAATGGTAAATACATACCACTCCTTGTAGATAACTTCGAGAAATTATCCAAATTTTACTGTTGGATTTGGATCGAAATAAACCACCTTGGGTTTCAAAACTGAACAAACTTCCTTCAAAGTGTGAAATTATCTCCGCATACTCATAGATGCTCAGTGGAAGCAAACCTTTTTGCAATAATGATTTATACTATTGCATAGTATCTATGTCTGTCTCTCTAAATAGTTGAAAAACATATGTACATATATTATTGGCTCTAAGTAATGCAGCGACAAATATATTTACTTCAGATAGATCTTAGAGTTTTGTATGGAGAAGATGACAAGCGTCGGTAATTGTGGATATAAATTGTACTCCCAAGTTAATGTCACTACTGCATCTAGCTATTCACTTCATGCACATAATGATATATACATATGGACACACCTGAGGACGTTACGTGCTCCAAGTTGTTAGGATTTCATCGGTCCGTGTTTATGCCTGCAGTAATCATCTGTACAAGCATGCATCGAGAGGGAGTAGCTGCTTGCTTTTAGTTGATAAGCATGCATCTAGTTGATTGTTATCCGATCCCCTGATCACCCAGATATTACTTGTGGCGTCGGTCATAGCGGTGGCGGCTGCGGTTCTTCAATGTGATAAAGCCATCTTTTTCCAGTCAAGGAAGACCACACGGTTATTTGTGAGTACAGTATGGGAGGACGACGGCAAGGGAATAGTGCATGCGCTTGATGACAAACAGTGACCAGAGGAGCGGATCAGTGGTGGGATCGGGTTTACCCGGATCGTGATCTCGTGGTTGTGTGCATTGGTTTTCTAGTTCCCGTATGGCCGTATTGTTGGCGGTCAGAAGGACCAATTGACGAACCAACTGAAGAGCAACTTCGGCCTATGGCCTTTGATCGATCTCAAAGTCTTAAACTATGTGCTGATCAGAACGTATCATTCATGTACATGAGAAGAGAATCAAATGTTCCTTCTGAATCATGGTTGGCTCCTTGATGGGAGCCACACACCTCAAAGCAGGGCTGCACCGCCGCCGTCTTAGCATCCCAGTGGCCATGGCTGTCAGGTGGACCGCTGGTCTCTCGAAAGCAGCGATGACAGCGCCCCCGCGTCCTCGCTTGATAAGGCGGCTGATGTGCGCGGCCGTATACTATTGCAGCCTCATGGTCTAGATGAAGTGCCTCGTCGGATCGGCCATAAAGTGTCTCCTTTCGCCTCGAGGGGATCCACCTCCTCCCCTTCTCTCTCTTTTGAATCTTGAGCCGATATTTATGGGAGGGTCAAGAGAAGACTCCAAACCGATCGAGAGTCTGCACGCATCTTAGCTCTCTGATTTTTATTGGTTTGTTGGGTCAGGTGGAACAGAATAATGGGCTGCCTCGGTGGGTTGTGAACCTCTCAACGACCTCCAAAACGACCGACATACTGACCATGCGAGAGGACGGACGGAAATTTTAAACTAACGTACGGAAACGGACCACGCGAGAGGACGGACGAAAATTTTAAACTGGCGTACGAAAATTTGGAGCCAAGAAGCGATAGCGCTTTTATTATTAGGGGAAGATATAGGGAAATATCTCCATGATATTACTCTACAATGTGCATTTGCAATCCAAAGCAAATTCCTCAAATATGCACATCTTCAGGGGGAGTTCTTCTATATCTTGCAATCAAATTCCTCAATATCAATATTTACACTTCATATGTTTATCCCCGTTGAAAACATAACCTATTTGTCATCAATCACCAAAAAGGGGGAGATTGTAAGTGCATCTAATGCCCCTTAGTGATTTTGGTGTATTGAAGACTTATAGGTTAAGGGACTAATGTGTTTGTGAGTGTACACAGGGTCTATAAGTCTATGAGGAGTTTGATATTTACAATGAAAGTCGACCCCTAAAAATGAATGTCTTCAGTTGAAGACTTTGGTTTTCTTGAACACTTTGAAAATGAGGAAATTGGTGTGACCTTGAAGACTTCGATATTGATACGAGGATTATGAAGCGTGAAGAGTTTTGTTTTCGTAGTTTCATTTTCTCTTTCTTGAGTCATAGGAAACACCATACTGTTAAAGGCCGGGGGTCGAGGTAAAACTAAGGAAACACTTTCCAAGTGATTCTCATCTCAAAGCCTACACCTACCCAATCCCGTTGAGTGAAGCCATTGGAAATCTCACACAGTTCAGTCAATTTCTTTAGTGACAGTGACGACGATCTTTTGTTCTCTGAGGAATTTTTTCTTACTGAGGAGTTAAGAATTTGTTGGGGATATAACTATTAGGTATGAACCATCCAGGAGGGGCCAGGTCATACCACTGGTGACTTAAAGATGAAGATGGTGGGTCATGAAGGAAGCCTATTGAAGGCCCAAGACCCAGAGGCGACTTGAGGCCCAAGAGGATGAACCGCCATGTGTGTAACTTGTATTGTAAGGCAAGCTTAGTTAGTCACCATGCCGAACACATTGTGTATGAACCGGTCGGGACTCTATAAGCCGCCGGGCATCAACCTGTGTATATAAAGGGGTGACTCGGTGGTGGGTTAGGGCAGGTAGCAATTGGTCGAGAGCTAGGTCAAGCGTATTCGCTCCCTGGTAATTGAAACCCTAGCAATACAACCAAAAGCAGGAGCAGGCTTTTACCTCGTTGAGAGGGGCCGAACCTGGGTAAACTCTCTGTGTCCCTTGTCCCGTTTAACCCCTTCTAGCTAACCTAGCGACGATGGATCCACACCTAAGTCCTTTCGCTAGGGCATCTGCCGTGTTAAGTCCACGACAATTGGCGCCCACCATGGGGCCAGTGCACGACAATTTTGATTTCTTGAAGGGCAGCTTCGCAGGGATCAATGGATTAGCTGTGGGCCGGATGACCAAGAGTCGTCACGGCAAGCTCTACATCGACAACGCTAGCTGGGGCCCTGAGTAGGGGTGGACTAACGAGCAGCTCGGCTCGTTAATCTCGTACTCGTTAAGCTCGTGCTCGTTAAGGCTCGGCTCGTTAAGCTCGTTAAGATTAACGAGCAAAAAACCTTGCTCGGCTCGGCTCGTTTGAAGCTCGTTAAGCTCGTGAGCGCTCGCGAGCGCTCGTTAACAGATTATAATATGTTATGATATACATGATGAATGTGTAGGTATGGTTTTCAAGATGAAATATGGTGACTACAAAAAGAAATGAAGTAGTTTGTTGCCTCATATGTCGATTAGATTAAATAGATGGGCTGAGATGCTACAAAAAGTTTGTCACATAAGATAAAAATATGTGTTGTGTTGTTGCTAACGAGCTTAACGAGCTACTCGTGAAACTCGTTAGCTCACTCGTTAAGCTCGTTAAGCTTAACGAGCTATAATCAATGATTGACTCTGTTCATTAAGAAGCGAGCTATGAGCTTAACGAGCCAAACTATCGAGCGCTCATTAAGCTCACGAGCTACGAGCTTTTGGTCCAGCCCTAGCCCTGAGGCCGGTTCAATCGAGTATGGGTAGCGGGTCCCCTTCGGCGGAATCCACATCTTTATCGGCAAGATAGGCGAGCGAGGGCCTAAGCCGGACACCTGCACCGACATCGTCGAGACGGCTCAGAGAGCATGACCCGCCAAGTTTCAAGCCACTGTGAAGCGTGCCTTTGTTGGTTTCATCCATGGGGCAGATCTTGAGGAAGGATCTGTGTCCAGGGAGAGACGGTGATCTGCTCTGATGGTGAGTCCTCAACTGGTGAGACCAATTCAATGTATCAACTACAGGACGACATGTTTGGGGGCTGTTCCGATGGTGACAGTATTCCGGACCCCTATGAGCTGTTGAACAGGGTTGCAATCTTCATGGCCGACACACAGCCGGTGCTCGGTTCAACGACCACCGCAGCTATGACCTCCAGCTCCACGGCTGCGGCGACGGCTAGTGCTAGCAACTCTGCGTGCCCGCCGACTTAGGTTTTGACCGAACTATTGGATGCGCTGGCGGCTTTAATGGGGGCAGAGGTAATCCCGGAGACTCAAGAACAGCATAAGGCGGATGTCGCCAAGCTACGAGATGAGATAGCTCAGGCCAGGGAAGAACTCGTGACTGAGAATACTAGGATGGCCATGGAACGAGCCGCTTTGGATGCCCAGGCACAATGGATTTAGGCAGAGTCTTTCCGGCTTACCCTGGATCAAAATTCTTCGAACACTGTCATGAGGAGGAGGCACCAGTCTCGACTGCCTACAGAGTTTGAGGATAGAAATCTTTTCAACATGCCCGGGGCAGGAACCAGTGACCCACCCGCGGTAAACCAGGTTGTTGAGGCACCTGTGACCGGAGCGCCGGTTCAGCCATATGCCGCGGACCCGCCTCGTTTGAATTTGACTCCGCTTCAACATGTTCTGACGCCACCGGGTCATTATTCTAACCCTCTCGACAACATGATTACTGCAGCAACGCGATTGGCGGCTCTCCCTATGGAAGGTGAGTCACTAGCTGCGATAGAGATATGGAGAGCCAGCGAGCTCCTTCAGACTGCAGTGGCTCAGCGGGCGGCTTATTCATACAGCCGTGATCAGATACATTCAACCCCTCGCCCAAGCTGGAGTTATAGCAGGCATATCAAGTCACCGGCCATGTCAAGCAGCGAGCGGCACCATGACCCACCCCGTAGGCATGACCTGCCACACGCTGGTAACGATGCTCAAACCCTGGTGGACCAGGGCAGGGTGCGGCGTGAGGCTGAGCTGGCGGCCCAACTAGCGGCTCAACAGCAATCTCCAGTTTATCGGTCAACATCTATGGGGGCAGGAGTGACCTCTAGAACTTTGGGTGTGCCATGTTTAGTGCCAGCTCTACGCAACGAGCGCTTGCCTAAGGATTTCAAAGGCCCCCGTAAGGTGCCTAACTATATAGCAGATCAACCCCCAGAGGCTTGGATTGAGAGCTATGAGATGGCTATGTAGATGTTCGATGTTAGTGATGTTGCATGTGCTAAATATTTCACCATGATGTTCGATGGGCCGGCTCGGAACTGGTTGAAAGGATTGCCCTCTAACTCCATTGGTTCATGGGCTGAATTGAAGTCCCATTTTATTCAGAATTTCAAGGATACATGCAAGCAGCCCATGTCGATTCTAGACTTAGACACTTGTGTCCAGGGCGAAGGCGAGTCAACGACCCATTGGGTGCACCGGATCTCGGCCATTATTCATTCCACGGACAGTATTAACGTCGGCTCAGCTGTCCTCATGTTGGAAAAGAACTACCATTTTCTTCCTCTCAAACAAGAGCTGGGCGGCTTAAGCACCATTGTAATGATATGGGGGAGCTCATGGCGGCTCTCATCAAATACACCAACTCAGATAGTACCAAAGATCTAGAGTCTGATAAGGAGAAGGCGGGAAGGGAGAAGAAGAATAACAATGGAAAGGGGCAGCAACACCATATGGCGGGTCGGTGTAATAATGGCAAGCGCAAGGCTGACGACAGTTCTGACTTTGTGGCTAATTCCAATACTCAGAATAGTAATAAACATTGTAAGGGGAAGACGTTCGCACCCCTGCTTGGCGGGCCAAAGTTCAATATTGAGGCGGTGATGAATCCGCCTTGCCCGAAGCATAGTGCCCCGGATAAGCTGGCTACTCATATGTCGAAAGATTGCTTCATCATGAAGGAGTACCGAAATTCTAGTTTTTACCAAGACCATCATGGCCCGCATGGTGGGTCAGGATTTGGCTCATAGGCGCATGTCTTTGGCGGCGGCGGCTCAAACTCTGGTTTTCAGGGCAAATGCAATCAAGGTGGTTTTAATCAGCAATCAAGTCAAGGGAATCAACAGCAGCAGTCTGGTTATCTGAGTAATCCAAAGCAGCTGAATAACGGTCAGTATCATGTGTTTACCACAAGTTTATGCAAATGGGACCAGAAGGTTCGTAAGAGGGAAGTGAATGCAGTTGAGCTGGCAGTCCCTCATTACTTGTGATGGTCTGAACATCCTATTGTTTGAAGCCATGAAGATCACCCGTCCCGGGTTGATAATCTAAGTCAGTTGGCTTTGGTGGTAGCGCCTTAGATTGGGGGGGTACAAGTTTACGAAGGTGCTCATGGATGGGGGCAGAAGCATTAATATTCTTTACTACGACACACTCCGTCGTATGAATTTGACTGACAAAGATCTTAAGCCATCTAACACTGTTTTCCATGGTGTGGTGCCTGGTAAGTCGTCATATCCGGTGGGAAAGATAGATTTGGAAGTGGCTTTCGGTGATAATCATGATTACAGAGCCGAGAAGCTGACTTTCGAGGTGGTCAAAATCAAGAGCCCTTACCACACCTTGTTTGGGCGGCCAGCTTATGCTAAGTTTATGGCAAGACCTTGCTATGTTTATCTCCAACTTAAGATGCTAGGCCATAAGGGTACCATCACAGTGCATGGGAAAAGGAAGATAGCCTTGGAGTGTGAAGAAGGTGATGCTGCTTATGTTGAGTCCGTTTGTGCAACAGTAGAATTGAAGTTTTACAAAGATAACGTTGACCCGATAGATATGACACCCTTGAAAAAGCCAGCCACAGAGCATGACCCATTGTTGAAGTTTAAGTCGGCAGATGACACCAAGCTAGTTGACTTTGTTCCTGGCGACTCATCCTAGTAGTTTAGTATCAGTGTAATTTGGATCCGAAATAGGAAAGCGCGCTCATCGAGTTCATCCATGAGAATCAGGACATCTTTGCATGGAAGCCTTCATACATGCCAGGTGTACCGAGGGAACTCACTGAGCACACTCTCAATATTGATGCAAAGTTTAAACCGGCCAAGCAATTCCTTTGTTGTTTTAATGAAGGAAGGTGTAAAGCCGTTGGTGAAGAAGTGGCCTGGCTCTTGGCGCCAGGGTTCATTGTTGAAGTGTTTCATCCTGAATGGTTGGCTAACCCGGTGCTGGTGCTTAAGAAAAATGGCACTTGGTGCATGTGTATGGATTACACCGACCTTAATAAAGCCTGCCCGGCTGATCCTTTTGCTCTCCCTCCTATTGATCAGATTATTGATGCTACGACGGGTTGTGGGCATTTGAGTTTTTTGGACGCTTATTCTGGGTATCATCAGATCAAGATGGCAGTTAAGGACCAAGAGAAGACAGCCTTCATCACTCCCTTTGGAGCCTTCTGCTATGTATCTATGCCTTTTGGGCTCAAGAGTGCCCAAGCGACTTATCAGTGGTGTGTTCAAAATTGCCTGCATGACCAGATTGGACGCAATGTTCATGCTTAATATTGTTGTGAAATATAGGAAGAAGGAAACCTTCATAGATTATTGGAAAGAGACCTTTGACAATCTCCGGGTCTACAAGATGATGCTTAACCCAGCCAAGTGTTTTTTTGGTGTGCCAGCAGGCAAGCTCTTGGGTTTTTTGGTTTCGAAAAGAGGCATTGAAGCTAACGCAGAGAAAATCAAGGCTATCACTTCCTTGGCTAAACCGGCGTGTATTAATGATGTCCAGTGTCTGGCAGGTCATATTGCGGCCTTACGCCGGTTGGGAGAAAAGACTATCCCTCTGTATCAGATGATGAAAAAGACGGATCACTTTGTCTGGAGTGATGCTGCTGATCAGATGTTTGAGGCATTGAAAAAGCAGTTAGCTGAGCCACCGATCCTTGCAGCTCCTATTGATTAGGAGCAATTATTGTTATATGTGGCTGCAAATAGCCAAGCCGTCAGTGTGGCGATTGTGGTGGAACGGAAGGAAGCGGGCAAGGAACATCTAGTTTAGCGGTCGGTTTATTATATCAGTGAGGTGCTCATTGAATCCATGCAGAGGTATCTGCATTGGCAGAAGCTGGTATATGGGGTGCTCAAGGCTAGTCGTAAGCTGAAGCAATATTTCTTTGGTCATCCCATCACTGTGGTGAGTTCCGCTCCTTTAGGGGATATTATTCGAAATAGAGAAGCCACATGTCGGGTAGCCAAGTGGGCCATTGAGCTTGGACCCCATGGTTTGAAGTATGTGCCTAGGACAGCCATCAAGTCCCAAGCAATTGTGGACTTCTTAGATGATTGGACAGAGTTGCAGATGTTTGAGGACAAGCTGGATAGCACACATATTGGACTATTCACATTGACGGATCCAGGCAATTGGAAGGCTCGGGGGCTGGAGTCTTCAACGTCACAGAGGAACTCTCAATGAAAGCACCAATGTCGGTGTCAAAACCGGCGGATCTTGGGTAGGGGGTCCCGAACTGTGCGTCTGAGGTTGATGGTAACAGGAGACAAGGGACACAAAGTTTTACCAAGGTTCGGGCCCTCTTGATGGAGGTAATACCCTACGTCCTGCTTGATTAATATTGATGAGTATGGGGGTTACAAGAGTTGATCTACCACGAGATCCTAATGGCTAAAACCCTAGAAGTCCAGCCTATATGATTATGATTATGATTGCCTCTATGGACTAAATTCTCTGGTTTATATAGATACCGGAGGAGACTAGGGTTGTACAAAATCAGTTACAGAGAAAGGAATCTTCATATCCGAACGGCAAGCTTGCCATCCACGCCAAGGAGAGTCCCATCCGGACATGGGTGAGAGAATCTTTAGTCTTGTATCTTCATGGCCCAATAGTCCGGCCCATGTCCAACAAGCCGGACGCCCGAGGGCCCCTTAGTCCAGGACTCCCTCAGTAGCCCCTGAACCAGGGTTCAATGACGAGGTGTTCGGTGCGCAGATTGTCTTCGGCATTGCAAGGCGGGTTCCTCCTCCGAATACTCCAAAAGAGCCTTCGAACACAAAGAACGTGTCCGGCTCTACAAAACAAGCACCACACACAACCGCAGAGAGTATAATATTTCACGAGTCAAATCTACTGACAACTTTTGTAGCATGACACCACATCACCACCCGGTCATTATTTTGAACTATTTTTTTGGCCCGCCGCTTCATAGTTCGAGATGCAGTTTTACTGGCACATCTTGTCAAAGCAGAGATCATGTCCCCTTATTGCAGGATTCTCATCAGTACAGGCGTGGGTAATCCAACCATGCCGTCTATGTGGCCCTCAGGAAATAGGCGAGTTTTAAGGCTAGTGGGGGGCCCTTGATATTCGCTGCCTTTATAAAGGGATAAGGACTCACCCCCTTTCACCCACGCCTTCTCTCTCTCTGCCCACCCACTCTCGAGCTCCAGCGCCCAAGTTCTTATCTTTTCTGCCTCAAAAAGGCACTCCAACCATGTCCTGATCCGGAGCGCGGGGCAAGTGGATGGTCTACTCCGTGGAGGAGAAGGACATCACCCAGCTCCGGGAGGCCGGATATTTGGCCAAGGAAGTAGCCCATCGGCTACTGACCGAGGGACAGATCATCCCTACCCCGGAGCCCCACGAGAGGGTAGTTTTTATCCCCCACTTTGTCTACGGGCTAGGATTTGCACTCCACCCATTCGTCTGCGGACTTATGTTCTATTATGGGCTAGATTTCCATGATCTACCAAATTCCATCCTCAACATCTCGACATTTATTGTTGTGTGCGAGGCTTTCCTCCGCATCCCACCCCATTTCGGATTATGGATAAAGCTCTTTAACGTGAAGCCGAAGGTGGTGGGTGGCCAACACACAGAGTGCGGAGGCGCCATCGTGAGCAAGATGCCCAACGTCACATGGCCCAAAGGCTCCTTCATGGAGACCGTCAAAGGGTGGCAACAACTGTTTTTCTATATCACAGAGCCCCGCGACTCCACCTGGGCCGCGGCTCCGGAATTCAAGTCCAGCGCCCCAATGCGGCTCACCTCCTGGCCGGAGAAGGGCCTAAATTGGGTTTCGTCAGACGAGCTGACTACGCTACAGACGCGCATCCAACGCATGGTGGACAAGGACGCCAAACTTGTCAACGTGATTCAGGTGATGCTAGTTCGCTGGATCCTTCCAAGCCAGAGCCGGGCTTGCCATCTATGGGAGTTCGATCCGGCCGAGCACCAGACCTTGCAGCGGTTCTTCGTAACTATGCACGAATATATCTGGAAGGTGCTCTTCAAGGCCAACGAGACATGGCCAAAGACGACCGAGGACCATGGGCACAACCTGGCCCATCCCGCCAGTCCGGTAAGATTTTCTCATTTCAAGGTGTATCCTTTACTTGCTCTTTCAGAGAAGGGGCCTAAGCCGTCCTATATTTTTTTTAGGGCTAGACAAAGAAGGCGGAGCGGATTCAGTGTCTGGCTCCGCTGCCCGAGGAACCAGCCATCCCGCTCCTGACGAAGATGCTGGTTACGGAGCCCTACCAGGCGCCGGAGAAGAAGGCCAAGGGGACCAGAGGTGGCCTCCGTTACATGGGTACTTCTGACATGACGTCCGAAGACGCCAAAACTCACTCCTCCATCGCCGAAGATGACGAGGAGGAGGAGAACAACTCTCCCCCTGAGGGGGAAGGAAGAAGAGGGCGGCTTCCACAACTCTGGAAGCAGAGGCGTCCAAGAAGGGAAAAGTCTCCCTCACGGATAACTCCGTGTGGGACATCGATAGCAGCCCAGAGCGGCGCCCCCGAGATAAGCCCCTGGCTGAATCATGAGTATCCAGAGACCCTGACGCATTCATATATCATCCTTTTTACTTCATAGTTTTGACATGTTGAATCGTGCACTTTGAGTCCGGCTCATTCCGACCTCGAGTGATCCTCATCTTTGAAGAATTCGCTGGACTCGAAGGTGATGGACAGCGAGTCCCTTCCACCGGCCTCCTCTCCCATGGCCATGGATGACACTGAGGTATTGTCCCGAAGGATCCCAGGCCAGGGAGAGATGCAGGAGGCCGTCAGGGCGGCGCCAGAGGGTGAAATCTCAGCCGCCGGACACATGCGAGAGCGAATGCCTATGGAGATTGGCTATGGGGGCCATATCCAATTCGGCCCCCAGCCGAATACGGCCCCGGAGACCTATACGGCTCCAAAATCCAGCAGGCAGCCTCCTTCGAAAGAAGGAGGTATGCCTATTCCGCCGGTGAGCTCTGTCCAACCAGAGGCACCGGATACTCTATAGGAAGCGCTGTGAAGTGCTTCCATTGTCGAGGAACACCGTACCCTCATGGGTGAGGTGATTGAGAAGATTCGGTCCGTGAAGAGCGGACTGACCGAAGCCTGCGCAAGCCTTCTAACAGGCTTTGAGGTAAGCACTGCATTTATGTGAAAAGAAAGTTACAGTATAGACAATAGCCCTTGAGACTCTGTCCGGTGTTCGGAAAGAAGAGCTGAACAGAGGATCAAATTGTTTTCCGCAGGAGACTAACCATATATGTCTTTGTGAATAAACAAGCGTCGCTGCTAGCCACGACTTCTCATGCTACCGAAGTCTCTGGACTGAAGTAGAGGCTGGAGCGGACCGAGGAAGAGCTCAGCCGTGCGAAAAATCAGCTGGAGGACACCCAAGGTATGCAATGACCTTGTGTGTGTCTAGAAAGGGTGAATGTTTTTGTGCTTACCACAGTGCTATGATATTTATTAGGGGCAGCGACCGAGGTGGAGGCCCTTAAGAAGGTGCTGGCCGAGGCAGAGGAGAGAGCGGCAAAGGAACAAGCCACCCATGAAAGGCATGAGGCTAGGGTTGGTGAGCTCCAGCAGGAGCTCCAGGACGCCGTGAAGAAGTGCGAGTCCTAGGAGCGCCAGAATGCGGACCGAGAGTCCGAAATCGCTAAGGCCCACCAAAGCGCACAAGAGGCCCAGACCGAAGCCCAAGGCGCCCTCCAGGAAATCCAAGAGGCCAAGAAAATCGTGGCGGGTAAGGCTTTCATGATGCAAAGAAACTATGTGAAGAAGATGTATCTCTTACTGACTCGGATTTGGAATTCTCCAGGGGCGTTTGCGGATCTGTCGCGCAGTGTCTTTGACGATGCGGAATTCTTCCGAGCCGAAGAAGGGAGCTCAACGGAGAAGTTGTTCTGGTCGCAATACCTTGCGCCAGAACATCCGGTGCCCTTTAGTGACTAGCTTAAATAGCTGGTCGAGCTGCATAGGGTGGCCGAACTAGCCATGAAGGATTTGATAATCCGGCTATGGCCTGTTGAAGCCATACCCAGCAGCTACTTCGGGCTCGTGAAGCGGCTGGCCGATGCCTGCCCTCGGCTTGATGCCATCAAGCGATTGGTCTGCATAGAAGGTGCTCGGATGGCCTTCACCTGTGTCAAGATATAATGGGCGAAGATGGACTTCGTCAAGCTCGCGACCAAAGGACCGCCCGCGGGCAAGGAGCACCGCACGCCCGAGCGGTGTTTTGAAGATGTCCTGAAGGGATCCCGTATTGTAGAAGGGAAGTATTCAAAAGACATTATCTTTGAATGAAATCATTCATATTGTCCCTGCTTGTATGATCAAAACAAGTCTCATATGTAATATAACACTTTGATGTTTATTATTTAAAAATTTACCTCCTGTGCGGCCGTTTTATTAAGTCTGAGAGTTGGCCAGTCGTTGGCTTCAGCCTCCACGTAGGTAGTACGGGTATGTTCGGGATGAATCTAAAACACTCTTTATCCAAAAGTTTGGTCCTTGAAGAAGGTGTTTAGCGCAATGAACCAGGCAATCGGACTATGTGGCTTTATCACCCTCACCTAGCCATAGGAGTTTGACAATAGAAATGTAGGCGCAGCCCCTAGTATTCGTTAGTCCGGACTAGGGTGCTGTAGACACTTGATCGGGTGAAGGCCGATTCATCGCATAATGCGGAAAAATCGCAAGAGATTTTAACCTCAGAAGAGCTGACCGGCTCACGCCGCATCATGAAAGTCAGTTTTCGGCTTTCTCTACTGAGGTGCTCATACGGATAAACCAGGGCACAATCGCAGTAATTCTCCCTTTACTACCCTAGCCGATAGAGCGGAACGTAAGGTAGTAAGCACAGGAGCCGGGCAACCCAACTATTGACCAAAGACATGATTCAGAGCCAATGCATATAGTGATAAATTTGGGGACCGAACTATACTGTAAAAGTGTTCGGACTTGTTGCCTTAGTATGGGGCGCAATAAAGCCCCTGGCAGATTACGGTGTACCAAAGTGTATGGGTGCAAATAAGAATAACGAAATAATGAAGTAGTAAGCTAATGGCATATAAACTGGGCTGCAAACTGTTTCCATTATGATTTTGATTAATACGTCAAAGCGTATTTGTACAAATAGTGTGATAAGCTACAGTGGCTATTTAACATGCCGAGACCAAAGGGGTGCTGCATACGGGTCCTGAAAACAGGTAAGATGATCGCTAAGAAGGTCATCTAGGGATTCCCCCATACGTCAGTGCTACTTGTCACCTTAGTGTATCCGTCCTTCGAAAGGAACGACTTATCAGGCTGTCGAGAGGGGCCTACGGAAAACAAACCTGAAAAGGATAAAAGGAAGGTAAAAGTATGTGTGTCCAAGGAAGGTCAAGCCATATTGTGGACCACAGTCTAGTTATGCCTCCGTCTCTACCCATGGTATTTTTAGTGTGTAGTTATGTACGTGCCATACGTATGCCGCCACTTGGTCGGGACTGAGACGGAGGTCGAATTGCTAATTGAGCTCCTGACGAGCTGGACTGTCCTGCCACAGAGTAGTCCGGACTCGTTTGACAGTGTCTCCGAGCATGGCCGCCGAATTAAGGTTCTGCTTGTGAAGGCCTCTCTGTACCTCTGCTGCCAGGGCAACGGTGTGCTCCTCGGTACGGAGGGAGTGCTCAGTGTTTCCATTGACTGTTATGACACCGCATGGTCCAGGCATCTTGAGCTTGAGATAAGCATAGTGCGGCACCGCATTGAATCGGGCAAACGTGGTTCGTCCGAGCAGTGCGTGATGGCCGCTACGGAAGGGGACGATATCGAAGATTAACTTTCGGTTCGGAAGTTGTCCGGAGATCCGAAGACGACCTCCAATGTGATTGAGCCCGAGCAGCGGGCCTCTACACCTGGTATAACTCCTTTAAAGGTAGTTTTGGTGGGCTTGATCCTTGATGGATCGATGCCCATTTTGCGCACTGTATCCTGATAGAGCAGGTTGAGGCTACTGCCACCGTCCATGAGGACTCGTGTGAGGTGGAATCCATCAATTATTGGGTCGAGGACCAGTGTGGCTGAACCGCCATGACAGATACTGGTCGGCTGGTCCCTGCGATCAAAGGTGATCAGGCATGACGACCATGGGTTGAAATTTGGGCCGACTGGCTCTATCGCATAGACGGCCCTAAGCGCGCGCTTGCGCTCCCTCTTGGGGATATGGGTAGCGTATATCATGTTCACCGTTTTGATTTGAGGGGGAAACTTCTTTTGTCCCCCTGTGTTCGGTGGACGGGGCTCCTCGTCGTCATTCTCACTTTGCGACCCCTTCTCTTTGTCTTCGGCATTTAACTTGTCGGCCTGTTTGAAGACCCAACAACTCCGGTGAGTATGATTGGCTGGTTTATCGGGGGTGCCATGGATCTGACATGGACGATCGAGTATGCGGTCCAGGCTGGAAGGCCCCTGGTTATTTCTTTAATATGGCATCTTCCGCTGACCGGACTTGGAGCCACTGAATCCGGTGTTGACCGCTGTGTCATTGGTATTTTCACCATTGTTTCGACGCTTGTGCCTATTGCATCGGGGATTTCCGTCGGTATTTCTGGCTTCCGAAGTGCCAGGTTCGCTTGCGTTGTTATTACTATGGGCTAGCCAGCTATATTCGCCCGCGCAAAAGCGGGTCATAAGCGCCGTGAGGGCTGCGATGGACTTTGGCTTTTCTTGGCCGAGGTGTCGGGTGAGCCATTCGTCCCGGATGCTATGTTTAAAGGCTGTTAGGGCTTCGGCATCCGGACAGTCGATGGCCTGGTTCTTTTTGGTTAAGAACCTAGTCCAGAATTTCTTCTGACTCTCCGGGCTGTTGAATTATGTGACTTAAGTCGTCGGCATTCAGAGGTCGAACATATGTACCTTGGAAGTTGTCAAGGAAGGCTTCTTCCAAGTCCTCCCAGCTGTCAATGGAGTTTTCAGGCAGGCTGTTCAACCACTGCCGGGCTAGCCCCTTGAGTTTTAGGGGGAGGTATTTGATGGCATGAAGATCATCGCCGCGAGCCATATGAATATGGAGAATAAAGTCTTCAATCCATACCGCGCAATCTGTGGTTCCATCATATGATTCGATATTCACGGGTTTGAACCCTTCTGGGAATTCATGTTCCATTACTTCATCAGTGAAGTAGAGGGGGTGTGCGGCGCCTCTATATTGCACCAGATCGTGACGTAGTTTGGATGGGGTCCGTCCGCGGCTTTTGGCTCGGACGTGATTGTGCTTGCCATGTTCGGCTCGATAGTTGTCATCGCGCGTCGGGGCATGCCCCCACGATCTGTAGATCGATCTGGCCAGACCTGCTTTATTCTTCAGGTCCTACTGCAGGTCATACATGTATCCATGAGCAGCTTTGTCTCTGCCTTTACGGCAAGGTAGGATGGGCCGGTGTTCAGCTTGAGGTGTCGTTTTGTCCCGGCCACGTGGTGGTCGATCAGCCGCATTATGCGCTGATGGTACGGGCTCAAGTGCCTCGTCATCGAATTGAGGTAGCAGTTTACGCTTTGGGTAACTTTTGGTTGGGCGCTCGAGGCTGTATTCTTCTGCTGCCAGGACATCAGTCCATCTATCGTTGAGCAGATCTTGATCAACTTGAAGCTACTGCTGCTTCTTTTTCAGGCTCCTTGTAGTGGCTATTAGCCGTTGCTTAAAGTGCTCCTGCTCGAGAGGTTCCTCGGGCACTATAAAGTCTTTGTCACCGAGGCTCACCTCATCCTCGGAGGGTGGAAGATAATTACTGTCCCCCGAGTCTTCGTTTGCAGCATATTCATCAGGGCTAACTCGTCCATCCTCCCGATTGTCTTGTTCAGAGTTTTACTCGACGGGGTTTTCTTGGTCTTCAGCATCATCCAGGGTGTTGTTGTCTCTCGTGCCGGTATTTCTGTCTTTGCTGCGGCGTGATTTAGAGCGACGTTGATGGCGCTTTTGTTGTATCTCGGGAGGTTTATCCTCTACTAGATTTTTCTCTTTATCGCTGTCACCCTCCTTGGGTGCATCCACCATATACACGTCATACGAAGAGGTGGCCGTCCAGCGTCCGGTAAACGGCGGGTTTTTGGCTTGCTCCTCTCCGGCATCGTCGTCCATACTATTGATGTCTTCGGAGCCGTAATCGAGCATGTCAGTTAAGTCCTCTACTGTGGCGATGAAGTGGGTGGTGAGTGGGATGTAAAATTCCCCACTCTCAAGCCCTAGTCCGGGCTGGGCGTAGTTCGGACGTTGCTCCTCCGTAATCACGAGGGATCGCATCAAGTCCAGAGCCTCTCTTAAAGGCGAGGTTTGTTGAGGGAGATAAGAATTCGTGGAGTATGGCAGGAAGGGAGTTCCTTAGCCGAGCTCACACGATGCTGAATCTGAGAGTTCGGAGCCGGCGTCCAGGGAAGAGTCCGGCTTGATGATGGACGCCGATGACGCTGCTTCCTCCGGCTCTCTCGTACTGGGCCTAGTGGCCACAGATAGTCCGGCGGGTTTAAAAATCCTGTCTTCGGTACTCGTGCGACACTCCGGCTCTAAGGCCAGAGCGGAGGTTGGGGTCATGAATCCTTGGAAGATCAAGTCTCCTCGGATATCAGTGACATAATCCAGGTTTCCCAAACTAATCTGGTGACCTGGGGCGTAGCTGTCGATCTGCTCCATATGGCCAAGCAAGTTGGCCCGCAGTGCGAAGCCGCCGAATACGAAGATCTGGCCGGGGATAAAACCTCCCCTAGGGCAGCATCGTTGCAGATGCTAGATGAAGCCATCGAACCTTCTGACGGCGACACAATGGAACTCTCAATGAAAGCACCAATGTCGGTTTAAAACCGGCGGATCTCGGGTAGGGTGTCCCAAACTATGCGTGTGAGGTTGATGGTAACAGGAGACAAGGGACACGAAGTTTTACCCAGGTTCGGGCCCTCTTTATGGAGGTAATACCCTACGTCCTGCTTGATTAATATTGATGAGTATGGGGGTTACAAGAGTTGATCTACCACGAGATCATAATGGCTAAAACCCTATAAGTCTAGCCTATATGATTATTATTGTGATTGCCTCTACGGACTAAACCCTTTGGTTTATATAGACACCGGAGGAGACTAGGGTTTTACAAAGTCGGTTAAAGAGAAAGGAATCTTCATATGCGAACACCAAGCTTGCCATCCACACCAAGGAGAGTCCCATACAGACATGGGTGAGAGAATCTTTAGTCTTGTATCTTCATGGCCCAACAGTCCGACCCATGTCCAACAGGCCGGATGCCTGAGGACCCCTTAGTCCAGGACTCCCTCACCCACGAGATGATAAATTTTGTAATGTCTTAAGGTTGATGTTCCCCTGTACTAACAATGCAGCTGAGTATGAAGCCCTGCTCCATGGCCTTCGGATGGCTAAAGAAATGAACTTAAGCCGGGTAAGGTGCTTTGGCGACTCAGATTTGGTGGCTCACCAAGTTTCAAGCACTTGGGATTCCAAAGATCCACTCATGGCGGCTTATCGCCGAGAGGTTGATGCTATTGCTGGTCATGTCAAAGGTTATCAGGTGGAACATGTTGATCACAGGAAGAATGAGGCGGCGGATGCTTTAAGCCGGCTTGGATTCCAGCGTAAGCCGGTACCACCTAATTTTTTCCTTGATATTTTGCATAATCCTTTGGTTAAACTGCCTACGGAGGAAGATCTTTCTATTCCTGACCCGGAGGCACAACTGGTGGCAGCTCCTCATGCTATTCGAGATTGGACAGTTTCATATTTGGCTTATATGACCCGGGGTGAGTTACCCGATGATGAAGTTTTGGCCATGCAGATAACCCAATGATCTAAGTCGATGACTATTGTCAATGGAGATTTGCACTGATGCAGTGTTACAGGGGCGTTTCAACGTTGTGTTTCTATTGAAGAGGACCGTGAGATTCTGTGAGAGATTCATGAAGGAGATTTCGGCCATCAAGACGGCTCTAAGTCTCTCGTGGCTAAGGCTTTTCGTCATGGGTTTTATTGGCTGACGGCTCATGCTAATGCAGAGGATTTGGTCAGTAAATGTCATGGTTGTCAAAAAATTCAAGACGAGCTCATGTGCCGGCTAAAGAATTGAGGACAATTCCAATTACTTGGTTGTTTGCAGTCTAGGGGCTGGATATGGTTGGGCCTTTTAAAAGATTCAAGGACAAAAGACTCACCTATTGGTGGCAGTTGACAAGTTTACAAAGTGGGCTGAGGCAGAGCCGGTTAGTAAATGTGACGCGACAACGGTGGTTCAATTCATCAAAAAGGTGATTTTCTGTTTTGCCTACCCTCACAGCATCATCAATGATAATGGCACTAATTTATCTAAAGGTGCTATGAAAGAATTTTGTCAACATGAACATATTCGTCTTGATATGTCCTCTGTGGCTCACCTCCAGTCCAATGGTCAAGCTGAAAGAGCCAATCAAGTAATTTTGAGAGGCATCAAACCCCGACTTATAGTCCCTTTGTAGAGGATGCCGGGTTGTTGGGTGGAGGAGTTGCCCTCGGTGTTATGGAGTATCAATACTACCCCCAACAGATCTATGAGTTACACGCCTTTCTTCATGGTTTATGGAGCAGAGGTAGTTCTCCCTAGTGACATCCGTCATGACTCGCCCCATGTGGCTACTTATGTTGAAGCTGAGAATGAACAAGCAAGTCAGGATGCTCTTGACCTGTTGGATGAGGAGCGTGACCTTGCGGCGGCTCGTTCGGCGATTTACCAGCAAGATCTACATCATTATCATAGCCGCCGGGTTAAAACCAGGACCTTTCAAGAAAGATATTTGGTGCTCTGGCTCATCCAGGATCAAGCTGACATGCACAAGCTATCCCCACCTTGGGAAGGGCCCTTTGTGGTCAGCAAAAATCCGAACAACGGGTCATACTACCTTATCGATGTTCGAGACCACAAGGACTCATGCACGTCGGAGGAGGATACCCGCCGAGCGTGGAACATTGCTCATCTTTGGCCTTATTACACCTGAGCCACTGACTCTTGTGATGTACATATTTCTACCAATGTATATATTATGAATAGTATAATAAAGCCGGCATCCCTGATATTTCAAGGTCTCCGTCGTTTCATTTCTAAGAATCCGAGTCTTTATTGTCTTTTCATAAGGTCACTTGGGGGCTTCCTGCTTATTGAGCACAACTATGACTGTTGGGGAACGTAGCAGAATTTTAAAATTTTCTATGCATCACCAAGATCAATCTATGGAGTCATCTAGCAACGAGGGAGAGGGGAGTGCATCTACATACCCTTGTAGATCGCGAGCGGAAGCGTTCAAGAGAACAGGGTTGATGGAGTCGTACTCGTCGCGATCCAAATCACCGATGACCTAGCGCCGAACGGACGGCACCTCCGCGTTCAACACACGCACGGTTGGGAAGACGTCTCCTCCAACTTGATCCAGCAAGGGGGGAGGAGAGGTTGATGGAGATCCAGCAGCACGACGGCGTGGTGGTGGAAGCAACGGTGATCTCGGCAGGGCTTTGCCAAGCTCAGCGAGAGGGAGAGGTGTCACGGGAGGGAGAGGGAGGCGCCAGGGGCTAGGGTGCGGCTGCCCTCCCCCCCCCCCACTATATATAGGACCCTAGGGGGGCGCCAGCCCTAGGAGATCCAATCTCCAAGGGGGGGCAGCGGCCAAAGGGGTGGCTTGCCCCCCAAGCCAAGGGGGGAGCCCCCCACCCCTAGGGTTTCCAACCCTAGGCGTAGGGGGAGGCCCAAGGGGGGTGTACCAGCCCACCAGGGGCTGGTTCCCTTCCCCACTTCAGCCCATGGGGCCCTCCGGGATAGGTGGCCCCACACGGTGGACCCACGGGACCCTTCCGGTGGTCCCAGTACAATACCAGTGACCCCCGAAACTTTCCTGATGGCCGAAACTGGACTTCCTATATATAATTATTCACCTCCGGACCATTCCGGAACTCCTCGTGACGTCCGGGATCTCATCCGGGACTCCGAACAACTTTCGGGTTACCGTATACTAATATCTCAACAACCCTAGCATCACGAACCTTAAGTGTGTAGACCCTACGGGTTCGGGAGACACGCAGACATGACCGAGACGACTCTCTGGTCAATAACCAACAGCGGGATCTGGAGACCCATGTTGGCTCCCACATGCTCCTCGATGATCTCATCGGATGAACCACGATGTCGAGGATTCAATCAATCCCATATACAATTCCCTTTGTCAATTGGTACGTTACTCGCCCGAGACTCGATTGTCAGTATCCCAATACCTCGTTCAATCTCGTTACTGGCAAGTCACTTTACTCGTACCGTAATGCATGATCCCATGATCAACCACTTGGTCACATTGAGCTCATTATGATGATGAATTACCAAGTGGGCCCAGAGATACCTCTCCGTCATACGGAGTGACAAATCCCAGTCTCGATTTGTGCCAACCCAACAGACACTTTCAGAGGTACCCGTAGTGCACCTTTATAGTCACCCAGTTACGTTGTGACGTTTGGCACACCCAAAGCACTCCCACGGTATCCGGGAGTTGCACAATCTCATGGTCTAAGGAAATGATAATTGACATTCAGAAAAGCTATAGCAAACGAACTACACGATCTTTGAGCTATGCTTAGGATTGGGTCTTGTCCATCACATCATTCTCCTAATGATGTGATCCCGTATCAATGACATCTAATGTCCATAGTCAGGAAACCATGACTATCTTTTGATCAATGAGCTAGTCAACTAGAGGCTCACTAGGTACGTGTTGTGGTCTATGTATTCACACATGTATTACGATTTCCGGATAACACAATTATAGCATGAACAATAGAAAATTATCATGAACAAGGAAATATAATAATAACCATTTTATTATTGCCTCTAGGGCATATTTCCAATAGTCTCCCACTTGCACTAGATTCAATAATCTAGTTACATTGTGATGAATCAAACACCCATAGAGTTCTGGTGTTGATCATGTTTTGCTCTAGGGAGAGGTTTAGTCAACGGATCTGCTACATTCAGGTCCGTATGTACTTTACAAATATCTATGTCTCCATTTTGAACACTTTCACGAATGGAATTGAAGTGACGCTTGATATGCCTGGTCTTCCTGTGAAACCTAGGCTCCTTGGTAAGGGCAATAGCTCCAGTGTTGTCACAGAAGAGAGTCATCGGGCCCGACGCATTGGGAATGACTCCTAGGTCGGTAATGAACTCCTTCACCCAGATTGCTTCTTGTGCTACCTCCGAGGCTGCCATGTACTCTGCTTCACATGTAGATCCCGCCACAACGCTTTGCTTGCAACTTCACCAGCTTACTGCCCCACCATTCAAAATATACACGTATCCAGTTTGTGACTTAGAGTCATCCAGATCTGTGTCGAAGCTAGCATCGACGTAACCCTTTATGACGAGATCTTCATCACCTCCATAAACGAGAAACATATCCTTAGTCCTCTTCAGGTACTTCAGGATATTCTTGACCGTTGTCCAGTGTTCCATGCCGGGATTACTTTGGTACCTTCCTACCAAACTTATGGCAAGGTTTACATCAGGTCTGGTACACAGCATAGCATACATGAGAGACCCTATGGCCGAGGCATAGGGGACGACACTCATCTTTTCTCTATCTTCTGCCGTGGTCGGGCATTGAGCCGTGCTCAATCTCATACCTTGCAACACAGGCAAGAACCCCTTCTTTGATTGATGCATATTGAACTTCTTCAATATCTTGTCAAGGTACGTACTCTGTGAAAGACCAATGAGGCGTCTCGATCTATCTCTATAGATCTTGATGCCTAATATGTAAGCAGCTTATCCAAGATACTTCATTGAAAAACACCTGTTCAAGTAGGCCTTTATGCTTTCCAAGAATTCTATATCATTTCCCATCAACAGTATGTCATCCACATACAATATGAGAAATGCTACAGAGCTCCCACTCACTTTCTGGTAAATGCAGGCTTCTCCATAAGTATGCGTAAACCCAAACGCTTTGATCATCTCATCAAAATGAATGTTCCAACTCTGAGATGCTTGCACCAGCCCATAGATCGAGCGTTGGAGCTTGCACACCTTGTCAGCATTCTTAGGATCGACAAAACCTTCCGGCTGCATCATATACAATTCTTCCTTAGGGAAACCATTAAGGAATGCCGTTTTGACGTCCATTTGCCATATCTCATAATCATAGAATGCAACAATTGCTAACATGATTCGGACGGACTTCAGCTTCGCTACGGGTGAGAAAGTCTCATCGTAGTCAACCCCTTGAACTTGTCGATAACCCTTAGCGACAAGCCGAGCTTTATAGATGGTTACATTACCATCCGTGTCTGTCTTCTTCTTAAAGATCCATTTATTTTCTATGGCTCGCCGATCATCGGGCAAGTCAGTCAAAGTCCATACTTTGTTTTCATACATGGATCCTATCTCGGATTTCATGGCTTCCAGCCATTTGTCGGAATCTGGGCCCGCCATTGCTTCTTCATAGTTTGAAGGTTCACCGTTGTCTAACAACATGATTTCCAAGACAGGGTTGCCGTACCACTCTGGTGCGGAACGTGTCCTTGTGGACCTACGAAATTCAGTAGCAACTTGATCTGAAGTTTCATGATCATCATCATTAACTTCCTCTCTAGTCGGTGCAGACACCTCAGGAACATTTTCCTGAGTTGCGCCACTTTCCAGTTCAAGAGGTAATACTTCATCAAGTTCTACTTTCCTCCCACTTCTTTCGAGAGAAACTCTTTCTCTAGAAAGGATCCATTCTTGGCAACAAAGATCTTGCCTTCGGATCTGAGGTAGAAGGTATACCCAATAGTTTCTTTAGGGTATCCTATGAAGACGCATTTTTCCGACTTGGGTTCGAGCTTTTCAGGTTGAAGTTTCTTGACATAAGCATCGCATCCCCAAACTTTTAGAAACAACAGCTTAGGTTTCTTCCCAAACCATAATTCATACGGTGTCGGCTCAACGGATTTCGACGGAGCCCTATTTAAAGTGAATGCGGTAATCTCTAAAGCATAGCCCCAAAGTGACAGCGGTAGATCAGTAAGAGACATCATAGATCGCACCATATCCAATAGAGTGCGATTACGACGTTCGGACACACCATTATGCTGAGGTGTTCCAGGCGGCATGAGTTGTGAAACTATTCCACATTTCCCTAAGTGTGTGCCAAATTCGTGACTCAAGTATTCTCCCCCACGATCTGATCGCAAGAACTTGATTTTTCTGTCACGTTGATTCTCATCCTCACTCTGAAATTCCTTGAACTTTTCAAAGGTCTCAGACTTGTGTTTCATTAAGCAGACATACCCATATCTACTCAAGTCATCAGTGAGGGTGAGAACATAACGATAGCCACCGCGAGCCTCAACACTCATTGGACCACACACATCAGCATGTATGATTTCCAATAAGTTGGTTGCTCGCTCCATTGTTCCTGAGAACGGAGTCTTGGTCATTTTACCCATGAGGCATGGTTCGCACGTGTCAAATGATTCGTAATCAAGAGACTCCAAAAGTCCATCTGCATGGAGCTTCTTCATGCGTTTGACACCTATGTGACCAAGGCGGCAGTGCCACAAGTATGTGGGACTATCATTATCAACCTTACATCTTTTGGTGTTCACACTATGAGTATGTGTAACATTACGCTCGAGATTCATTAAGAATAAACCATTCACCAGCGGGGCATGACCATAAAACATATCTCTCATATAAATAGAACAACCATTATTCTCAGATTTAAATGAGTAGCCATCTCGAATTAAACGAGATCCTGATACAATGTTCATGCTCAAAGCTAGCACTAAATAACAATTATTGAGGTTTAAAGTTAATCCCGTAGGTAAATGTAGAGGTAGCGTGCCGACAGCGATCACATCGATCTTGGAACCATTCCCGACGCGCATCGTCACCTCATCCTTCGCCAGTCTCCGCTTATTCCGCAGCTCCTGCTTTGAGTTATAAATGTGAGCAACCACACTGGTATCAAATACCCAGGAGCTACTACGAGTACTGGTAAGGTACACATCAATTACATGTATATCACATATACCTTTAGTGTTGCCAGCCTTCTTGTCCGCTAAGTATTTGGGGCAGTTCCGCTTCCAGTGACCACTTCCCTTGCAATAAAAACACTCGGTCTCGGGCTTGGGTCCATTCTTTGGCTTCTTCCCGGCAGCTTGCTTACCGGGCGCGGCAACCCCCTTGCCGTCCTTCTTGAAGTTCTTCTTACCCTTGCCTTTCTTAAACTTAGTGGTTTTATTAACCATCAACACTTGATGTTCCTTTTTGATCTCCACCTCTGCTGATTTTAGCATTGAATATACCTCAGGAATGGTCTTTTCCATCCCCTGCATATTGAAGTTCATCACAAAGCTCTTGTTGCTCGGTGGAAGCGACTGAAGGATTCTGTCAATGACCGCGTCATCCGGGAGATTAACTCCCAGCTGAGTCAAGCGGTTATGCAACCCAGACATTTTGAGTATGTGCTTGCTGACAGAACTATTTTCCTCCATCTTACAACTGAAGAACTTGTCGGAGACTTCATATCTCTCGACCCAGGCATGAGCTTGGAAAACCATTTTCAGCTCTTCGAACATCTCATATGCTCCGTGTTGCTCAAAACGCTTTTGGAGCCCCGGTTCTAAGCTGTAAAGCATGCCACACTGAACGAGGGAGTAATCATCAGCACGTGACTGCCAAGCGTTCATAACGTCTTGGTTCTCTGGGATGGGTGCATCACCTAGCGGTGCTTCTAGGACATAATCTTTCTTGGCAGCTATGAGGATGATCCTCAGGTTCCGGACCCAGTCCGTATAGTTGCTTCCATCATCTTTGAGCTTGGTTTTCTCTAGGAACGCGTTGAAGTTGAGGACAACGTGGGCCATTTGATCTACAAGACATATTGTAAAGATTTTAGACTAAGTTCATGATAATTAAGTTCATCTAATCAAATTATTCAATGAACTCCCACTCAGATAGACATCCCTCTAGTCATCTAAGTGAAACATGATCCAAGTCAACTAGGCCGTGTCCGATCATCACGTGAGACGGACTAGTCAACATCGGTGAACATCTTCATGTTGATCGTATCTTCTATATGACTCATGCTCGACCTTTCGGTCTTCCGTGTTCTGAGGCCATGTCTGTACATGCTAGGCTCGTCAAGTCAACCTAAGTGTATTGCGTGTGTAAATCTGGCTTACACCCATTGTATTCGAACATTAGAATCTATCACACCTGATCATCACATGGTGCTTCGAAACAACGAACCTTCGCAACGGTGCATAGTTAGGGCGAACACTTTCTTGAAATTATTGCGAGGGATCATCTTATTTAAGCTACCCTCGTTCTAAGCAAATAAGATGTAAAACATGATAAACATCATATGTAATCAAATAGTGACATGATATGGCCAATATCATTTTGCTCCTTATGATCTCCATCTTTGGGGCGCCATGATCATCGTCGTCACCGGCATGACACCATGATCTCCATCATCATGATCTCCATGTCTTCTTGAAGTTGTCTCGTCATCTATTACTTCTACTACTATGGCTAACGCTTTAGCTATAAAGTAAAGTAATTACATGACATTTATGTTGACACGCATGTCATAAATAAATTAAGACAACTCCTATGGCTCCTGCGGGTTGTCATACTCATCGACATGCAAGTCGTGATTCCTATTACAAGAACATGATCAATCTCATGCATCACATATATCATTCATCACATCCTTTTGTCCATATCACATCACACGGCACATGCTGCAAAAACAAGTTAGACATCCTCTAATTGTTGTTGCAAGTTTTTACGTGGCCGCTATAGGTTTCTAGCAAGAACGTTTCTTACCTACACCAAAACCACAACGTCATATGCCATTTCTATTTACCCTTCACAAGGACCCTTTTCATCGAATCCGATCCGACTAAAGTGGGAGAGACAGAAACCCGCTAGCCACCTTATGCAACTAGTGCATGTCATTGGGTGGAACCAGTCTCACGTAAGCGTACGTGTAAGGTCGGTCCGGGCCGCTTCATCCCACGATGCCACCGAATCAAGATAAGACTAGTAACGACAAGTAAATTGACAATATCGATGCCCACAACTGCTTTGTGTTCTACTCGTGCATAGAAACTACGCATAGACCTAGCTCTGATACCACTGTTGGGGAACGTAGCAGAATTTTAAAATTTTCTATGCATCACTAAGATCAATCTATGGAGTCATCTAGCAACGAGGGATAGGGGAGTGCATCTACATACCCTTGTAGATCGCGAGCGGAAGCGTTCAAGAGAACGGGGTTGATGGAGTCGTACTCGTCGTGATCCAAATCACCGATGACCTAGCGCCGAACGGACGACACCTCCACGTTCAACACACGTACGGTTGGGAAGACGTCTCCTCCAACTTGATCCAGCAAGGGGGAAGGAGAGGTTGATGGATATCCAGCAGCACGACGGCGTGGTGGTGGAAGCAACGGTGATCTCGGCAGGGCTTCACCAAGCTCAGCGAGAGGGAGAGGTGTCACGGGAGGGAGAGGGAGGCGCCAGGGGCTAGGGTGCGGCTGCCCTCCCTCCCCCCACTATATATAGGACCCCTAGGGGGCGCCGGCCCTAGGAGATCCAATCTCCAAGGGGGGCGGCGGCCAAGGGGGTGGCTTGCCCCCCAAGCCAAGGGGGAGCCCCCCACCCCTAGGGTTTCCAACCCTAGGCGCAGGGGGAGGCCCAAGGGGGCGCACCAGCCCACCAGGGGCTGGTTCCCTTCCCCACTTCAGCCCATGGGGCCCTTCGGGATAGGTGGCCCCACCCAGTGGACCCCCTGGGACCCTTCCGGTGGTCCCGGTACAATACCGGTGACACCCGAAACTTTCCCGATGGCCGAAACTGGACTTCCTATATATAATTCTTCACCTCCGGACCATTCCGGAACTCCTCGTGATGTCCAGGATCTCATCCGGGACTCCGAACAACTTTCGGATTACCGCATACTAATATCTCAACAACCCTAGCATCACCGAACCTTAAGTGTGTAGACCCTACGGGTTCAGGAGACACGCAGACATGACCGAGACGACTCTCCGGTTAATAACCAACAACAGGATATGGATACCCATGTTGGCTCCCACATGCTCCTCGATGATCTCATCAGATGAACCACGATGTCGAGGATTCAATCAATCCCGTATACAATCCCTTTGTCAATCGGTACGTTACTCGCCCGAGACTCGATCGTCGGTATCCCAATACCTCGTTCAATCTTGTTACCGGAAAGTCACTTTACTCGTACCGTAAGGCATGATCCCGTGATCAACCACTTGGTCACATTGAGCTCATTATGATGATTCATTGCCGAGTGGGCCCAGAGATACCTCTCCGTCATATGGAGTGACAAATCCCAGTATCGATTCGTGCCAACCCAACAGACACTTTCAGAGGTACCCGTAATAAACCTTTATGGTCACCCAGTTACGTTGTGACGTTTGGCACACCCAAAGCACTCCTATGGTATCCGGGAGTTGCACAATCTCATGGTCTAAGGAAATGATACTTGACATTCGGAAAAGCTATAGCAAACGAACTACACGATCTTTGAGCTATGCTTAGGATTGTGTCTTGTCCATCACATCATTCTCCTAATGATGTGATCCCGTTATCAATGACATCTAATGTCCATAGTCACGAAACCATGACTATCTTTTGATCAACGAGCTAGTCAACTAGAGGCTCACTAGGGACGTGTTGTGGTCTATGTATTCACACATGTATTACGATTTCCGGATAACACAATTATAGCATGAACAATAGACAATTATCATGAACAAGGAAATATAATAATAACCATTTTATTATTGCCTCTAGGGCATATTTGCAACAATGACTACCCTCTTGATCCGGCTTGTATGCCTTGGTTACAAAATACTTGGGGGCTTCCTCTCGTTGAGCATAGCTATGACTACCCTATTGATCCGGCTTGAACGTCGTTGCTCCAACTCACTTGGGGGCTTGCTGCCTGGGTTAAAGGAGCCAAAGAGAGTCCGGTGCAGAGTACAACTCAAACATAGGCACCCTGCCTTAACGGCTCAATATATATCACTTGGGGGCTCCCTGTTCATTGAACATAGCTTTGATAACCCATTTGATTGGCTTGAAATGCTAGGTGCGTACACCAAAAATTTCAGTTGATCCTGCCTTATACGTCTGCGACTCCACCCAGGTAATCCTGGAATGACACGCCAAACTCTTGATAGTCAATCTTATCAAGACCCTGAACTTGTCAAATTTAAAACGGCGGTTGGTCACGTGAGGCCCGGCTTACAGGTTTGAATGAAGGATTAACTTTGTGGCTGTGCAGCCCATGAAAAGCACTTGATTTTGAGGCTTGGTCGTCTATGAAAGCCTTGATTTTTTGTTATTCATTTTTGAATTGTTTTATTGATATATGGTTTAACAAATTGGTTCGGGCCATGTTGCTTTGATCCTTATGATTCATATTTGAATTTATCCAGAGATTTGATAACCCGGCCTGGCTTTGGACGATTAAGTCGCCAGTGTGTCATGATTATGCGCTTGGAGTTCTGCGCTCTAAGCTTTGTGATGATACCCTTTGCTGCATATGGCATTTTAAGCCGACAGTATGAATTTGTGGATAAGGTGTTGTGCTCTATGTCTTTGGGCTGTTACCCTTACTACATGTGGCATGATAAGCCGGTGGTATGAACAAATATTACAGGTATGTTATTTACTTGTTACGAATAAACGAGGTTTTGATAAACCCGCCCTGATTATGGACGATCTAGTCACCAGTGGATTTTCTATGGGGCATTATGACCTGCCCTGGGGTAAGCCGCTAGGGCTTTTGTTATCTGATTGTATGCATGACTAATGGCAACATGATCAGCAAGGTTGACACAAGTTATGAGCATAAATAGTGGAGTTTCAACTCAACTCAGGCAGCTTAAAAGTGTTATGCAAATAAACATGCACGATGGTGTGATAGGTCATGGTTTTTCAACTAAGCCTATTACAAGGCATCATATGGCCACAAAAGGAATCAGTGTTTTGAGATGCACGACATCCCAATGCTGTAGGTGATAAATCGATTCATGGATCATGACTCTTGGTTAAGGATGGCAATGGATAGGGTTTGGCTCGGGTTGAACAATATTAAATCCATATCCAGACCCATAAAGGTGTTCTTTGCCCATCCATGAATAAATCCATGGGTAGAAAATCGTATCCATGTCCAAACCGATGGATATCCATCGGGTACTCTCAACAATGTATGTAATACCTTATAAAACAAAGCAAAAACACGCATACCAATTATGAGATTAGCACTTCAGATAAGAACAAGTGCATAATACATTTATTATCTGTCCAAATTCTCACAAAATGGCATAGCTACATCGAAACCCCCAAAAATTCTCATAATAGCATACCATAAAATCACATAATCACAAGTACACAACTTTCAATCTCAATGACAAAGCAGTAGCACAACATCATTTTCCGGTCTTACTTTCTTACAAAATGACATAGCACAACATCAAATAAGCCAAGTACATTTTAGATTTATATTTAAATAACTGAAGGTAGACTTCTAGGCATCATCTTTCGTTCTTCACCTCTTGGTAGACAATGCTTCAGTCATGATAGATTCAGACTCATCATTGAAGTGAACAGATCAAAAGCTCAATAATCAAATTCATGGAAATAAAAGTACGAGACATTGCAATATGTACATTGACTACAAGGAGTGAGATATGTTACCACTACACTGACCAAAAAAAATTCTTCAGTTTCAGTTCAAGCGAACCAATGTACAGTAACTAGCAACTAATTGACCATAGTTTGACCAAGCATGCTATAGTATAATGCTAACTGCACAGATTAGATATATCAAATAATTTATGAAATTCAAACATACCAATAATGGATTCCATGAAATATTTTGCACAAAGCCACAAACAATAATATATTTTAGTTTTTATTGTCATAACATCGAACACGTATAATGCATCAACTCTTGCACTAATAGACATAGTCAACTGGGGATCTGCACAGGTTCATAAAGGAGAGAGGGAGAGAGAGAGGGAGAGAGAGAGAGAGGTGCACGGGGCGGGGGATTAGCAACGACAACCATATAGCATGCTCACAAGAGAGAGAAACAATAAAGAGCTGCACTGCTGACCTGCTGCTGCAAGCGTGTGCTCCACAAATCCCATGAATACTGTTGGAGTTGTGTCGAATATAGTGTACAAGGTAGGTTACAGTTGGACTAGGAGTTGTATTGTGTTTACATAGGATGTGGAGTTGTGTCCCAATAGGACACTTGTATCCTAGGCCTCTCATATATAGCGGGGGTAGACACACAATGTAACCTATGCCAACATAATAGTACCGGAACGCAGGGGAAGCCGGCAGCATGTGCCGGTGTCCAGGGCGACCGGGTGCGGTATTGTAGCGGTGTCATGGGGAGGAGCGCCCATAGTCAGGCCCCGGGGTTGTAGCCATATCGATGAACCTCGTTAACAAATCTCGGTGTTGTGCTTGTGTGATTGCTTGGTCCTCAGATGATCGATGGTATGCCTCGGATTTATTCTAACAAGTGGTATCAGAGCTAGGTTGTTCGAAGGCTGATTGTTGATCTAGAGAAAATATCGAGTCTGAGCAGCCCAGTGCGACGTTGTTCTGGATGGGATTGAAAAAAAGCAATCGGAAGCAGTACGAGCGTGCAGAGTGGCCTCGAGCGTCCAGGAGATCTTGCGGAGATCGGATGAGGTAGGCAGTGAGATCGGATCAGTCTGATCTAGGTCGTGGCAGTGAGAGTTCGGCGGCTAGGGCATGAAGCTGGTTCAGGACTCGGGCGTGTGCTGTTGCAGGAGGCAGCACCTAGGCGCCGTTGGCTGGCAGCCCACGGGACCATGGCGCGGTGGGGCGTAGGCCCAAGCGAGGCAGCGCACTTGTGTGCGGCTAGACGCTGCGCGCGTGGAGTCCACGGAAAACAAGATCGAGCTGACTGTAACACTGCGTGCGTACATGGATGAGGCTTGCACGTGAGAGATTTGTTTTGGAAGAAAAAGGAGACTGAGTCTCCACGTATGACATGGAAAAAGGCAGCAGCAAATCGAATCCGCAAGGAAATATTCATCGTTTGTGTGCACCATTGGAAAGCATATGCAGGATAAAGCAAAGCTAGCATCAGGCGTTAGAAGCCAATAATTATTCATGGGTCAGCCGTACAAAGAATCATGGCGTCAACGAGTACCAGATTTGAGGTGGAGAAGTTTGATGAAACTAGAAGCTTTGGATTATGGCAGACAAGGTTGAAAGATTTGTTGGCACATAACATGGATGCTTGAGGGCACTGCAGGAAGTCATGTAAGCTAAGATGGAATTATCATGTGATGGATGTAAATTTGCGGAACATGATTTGGGAGCCTCGTGCATGTCGTGCAGTCGAACAAGTTCGGCTGGGTCGGACTGGACAGTCTCATGGATCAACGCGAGTCGGTTGGTACAAAAGACGGCGGTGGGATTGGCGACGACGACATAGGAGCGTGATGCTGATGGTGACCGACTTCTGTGGCATGGAAACACGTGGCATAGGTCTGAAGACTTGTGTGGCTTCGACAAGACTATGGCGCGGGATTGATTCAAGGTGGTGTATACACGGAGCTTGAAGTCGATGAGGCGCAGGGGTGGATTGATCATCTACCATGGAGTCATGTTGAAGGTGGAGCTGGATTGAGGGGCTACGGTGTAAGGATCCAGAGAATCAAAGCCTATTCAGTGGGATGGGAAAAAGCGAGTGACATGCAGTTCAGACTGGAGCCCAGTGGTCTGATGGAAGCGTGAAACTCGTCATCGGTCGGTGATGATCGGTGGTACTTTGCCATGGAGGTTGAGTGGTGTTGGTATTCGACCAGGACAGTGGAGGCTCAACGCGATAATAGCGGCGAGGCGTGCGGCAAGCACGGGACATGGAGACCGGCCAGGGCTCTGGTGGTCATACATGTGGTGAGACAACTGCGAATTTGACTCGGGATGACTACAAGCAATGGTGAAATTCCTTCAAGTTTCAGACAGGCAGTCAAGGAAGAGCGGTGATGTTGAGTTCGGGTAACTCTTATGTGTGACACCCAATATGTGAGTTGTTCACTTTCACGCAGGTCAGTGATCGATGTGTGATGGCGTTGATGGATACTCTGGAAGTTGGGAGCACAAACTAGAGTAATGTGGAACATGATTTTGCTCGAGTGTTGACTGTGGTCAAGAAAAGAAGGGACTACAAGTTGCAGGTGGAGTCATATGGAGTCTTTGGAGTAGCAGCGGTTCTCATGGGATAAGCTCAAGTCCAATGTACATGGAAGTTTGACGCGTGGACAAATTCAGGGTGGTGGAGTATATTCGCCAAGGTGGAGTTTGTTGGAGTTGTGTCGAATATAGTGTACAAGGTAGGTTACAGTTGGACTAGGAGTTGTATTGTGTTTACATAGGATGTGGAGTTGTGTCCCAATAGGACACTTGTATCCTAGGCCTCTCATATATAGCGGGGGTAGACACATAATGTAACCTATGCCAACATAATAGCACCAGAACGCAGGGGAAGCCGGCGGCATGTGCCGGTGTCCAGGGCGACCTGGTGCGGTATTGTAGCGGTGTCATGGGGAGGAGCGCCCATAGTCAGGTCCCGGGGATGTAGCCATATCGGTGAACCTCGTTAACAAATCTCGGTGTTGTGCTCTGTGATTGATTGGTCCTCAGATGATCGACGATATGCCTCGGATTTATTCTAACAAATACTTTGAACAAAAGAATCTCCACGTACAAGAACACTACAGTACTAGACGTACATAAGCAACAGGAAGAAGAAGGTTACATGAACACCGCATGTTTGGCATGGCCGTCGTCTAGTCTGTGCCGTCGTCTCCTCGCCTTGGTCCACGTCCTCGTCTGCAATGCTCTTGCGTGCCCCCGCGCTCAATGTCGAAGTGCTCCGCCTCCCAGGACACAGGCTTGTACTGCCTCGCCACCGCACCCATGTTCTGCAGGAGGAGCGAGCAATCTGACGAGATGGGATGGTGAAACTTTTAATGAGGAGAATGTGAAGGGGCAGATGAGTCAACTAATCTTTTAATGAGGAGAATGAGAAGGGGTGCACACTGATTGTTGACTAAATTATGGTTTTTCTTTGCTTTTTTATATTCATAAAAAAAGAGCATCCTAAGGGTGATTGAAGTCAAGAAAGTCGATAAAATCCTGGAGATAAAATGTTACTTATGGTATAAAAAGAGTCATTCTGCTTCCGCTCGTTTGATTTTCAAAGACAGACCGCCGTTCATCATCATGGTGGTGACATAACTCGACTCTGGTGCTTTTGCACCGGAAGAACAACCTGTTGGTCAGCGAGGGTTGCGGATGAGTATGGTGTCATGTGTCCGGGAGTGGCGAGATAATAAATCTCATACCTGTGTATGATGAAGTTGGTGTCTGACCTGTCTTTGTCGAGAACTCGAGACACAAAGTAAGGTTGTGTAGCTTTGTACCTAATGTACACCTTACCGTTGCCGTCATCAGGGCCTAGATGCCGCCCCCATAGGCCTTACCTCTACAAGGTACCACCTCTCACAATGCAATTTGTGGACGCAGTTTTCAAGTCCGTTCTCTATTGCAGACTCTCACCAGCATCGGTCGCTCATAGAGGTCAGCGACGTGTCCTTGACATGGAAAAACATTACTACTTTATAAATAGGTATTCTGAGTCAATGGAAGAAAAACAGATGATGTATGCATCCAATAAGCTATTACTTTGAGAAGAGTATAGAATAGCGTTTCACCTTCTTGCTGGGCCAGCGCACAAATCTCTTAGTCGGTATTCATCTACAAAGCACCAGCCCGCCATGGATCCAGCATGTCAGCTTCCGACAGTCCGGCGTCATCCTGTTTGTCTTTCTTGTCGTTGGCTTGCCTTGTACAATTTTCCTTTTCTATATAAATCACACCTAAATCCGTCAAAGCTAGCTTCTTCCATAAGACAAATAAGTCCCAAAAAATACAAAGCATCAGGTCATGTGGTAGAGATGAATTGGTCTGGTGCCACCAACGAAACACAGAAGCAACACATCGCTAGAGAAACTGAAAGAGGGAAGCATGCATGGAAGTACGACAAAATTTAATCACCAGGGTTCACCTAAATTACCTCGAAAGTATGAATCAATACAGTCCTGAGCGGAACTGGTGCATGTATCCAGACGAAAAAACACATCTATATTGAGCAGCTTCATGGATAATCAAGGACACAGATGGCTATGCCTCAGGTATAACAATCTCACAAAATCCACAACAAATTTCCCAACTCTGTACTCGATCCAAAGAACCCACACACTATTTGTAGGAGTTGGCGCGCGCGAACCTTTTTTTTCCTGCCGGAGGAGGAAATCCGGCGCCAGCGGTCACGGCGACCGTGACGGCCACCATGGTCTTCGTGCTCTGCTCTCCAGGAACTCCATTGGTGCATATTGATCCCCGACATGGATTCCCCCATTGGCCACAAGAAAGAGGGATGAAGGCTACCTTGGCGTGCCGCTTGCTTCGGGCATGGCATGGTGAAGCGTGACGGGCAGATGTTCAGGAGGAGGCGACCGAGGATGCAGAGGACCACGCCATCGGAATTACGAGAATCGCTGCAGTGTAGCAGACTGCAACCACCCGTACGCCTTGTACATCAGGGGGCGGCAGTGGCGGCGAGAAGCCCTAAGCCTCGTAACCAAGCCGGCCGGCTCATGTCCTATGAGATCTGGACTACGTCAGGCCGCCGCTGCTTCCGTCCAATGGTTCGCGTGAAACCCAGAAGCGACGCGTGCGTGTCTGGACATATATTTATATATGAGCATAGAAAATTTACGGAATCCTGAGTCGTAACCTTTTCAGTCATGGTGTAGTCGATCGCTGGTTTTCCAAGTAAGCAACTTCCGATTTTGCACGACGGACGAGTGAGAAATGACATACAACAACGGACGGGTAGACGGGCGAAAAACTATAGGTACATGATCACATGAATAGTACCACATCAGATGTAGAAAATGATATAGGTGAAAAAAACTAAAAGCGTAAACTCACGGAAAAAAGCGTGTTGTGACAGTGAACCCGACAAAGTCAATCTGTACTTTATTATTAGGGAGATTATTAAAGAAACTACGATGGGGAAGGGTAAGTCGGGGTAGGCACAATATTGGCCCATAAGCAAGAATATCGGGTCAGGTTAGGGTATGCCCGCGGGTACAAAATTATGTCCATGCCCTATCCATGACTAATCGGGTCGGATTCGGGCACTGCCCATGGGCACAAAAATGTATCCAAACCCTGCCCATTCGGTTCAGGTATCCACGGGTTTCCATGTCCATGGATAAAATTGCCATCCTTACTCCTGGTCTTGGCAGGTTGAGGCTTCTCGGTCATCTTGTTCCAGTTCTTCTTCTCCTTTGGTTATCCATTAGCTGGAAGTCAGGTGTACCTAGTTGATACCGGTCGAAGCTCTAAACACATCCTTGTCATCTATAAGACTTGATGGATCAATGTCAGGAGCGAAGGTGTGCTTACGAGTCGGCGGGATGAGATCCACCTCCTGATGAACCGGCGCCTTCACATTTGAGTTTTCAGCATCATAAACCGGGTGGTACTTGGAGATATATGTTTCTTCAACCAACTTGCTTGCCCAAGGACGCATCTCACTCACGATGTTGGTATAGTCATCCATGCTGAAGGGAGATCCATCTTCTTTAAAACTCTGCTTTCCATGCCTTTGCCCGGCTTAGGGCAGTGATGGCGCCAGAACTGGCGACTCGTCACTTTAATTCCTCAATTCTTTGGGGCAGCACAGATAGCTTCTCCAATGTTTCCTTGATGAGGGAAGGCGGCTATTTCCTATGAGTAGCAACAGAGATTGTCCATTGAGCGCCAGTGTACAGCTACTCCATAAGAGTGTAGACAGCCTTAAGCTTGATGTGCATGTCTAGACCCATCTTGGAGCTTCTGGAGCCTGCATAAGTAAAATTATTGGTAAGCCGGCAAATGATTATGATGTGCTGCTGGTGCAAAGGAGAGTATTTTTTGCTACTTACCAAAGATGGCCTATGTCATGCTGTTAATTAGATGTTTTCAGCCCAAAAGCTCATCAGCCATCGGCTTAAGGGCAGCTTTTGCTTCCTTTGCTCTTTTCAACAGGGTTATTTTCAGTTTCCTAGCTCGTCCTGTCAGTCTTGAAGTCCTTCTTCAACTTCTCCATTTCTTCTAAGGCGGTTTTCAATTCTAATCTGGCCTTGGAAGTTTCAGATTGTTGAGACTTGATATATTTCTGAAGATCGGCGACTTGGAATTCCTTCATATTTAGCTCCACATGTAATATGCAAATGACAGGCAGCATTACAATCATTATCTTTGAAGTCCCAAGCACAATACAAGTATTTTACTGGGCACTTGGGAGCTAATGCACATTGTTTTTCTTTGAAGACAATTCTATGATGACCCGGCTATACTGTTATGACTATAACCGATTCATGGGGGCTGCATATTTGGATTTTCTTGACAATTATAGTGATAAGTGCCGGCTTATCCATGTAGAAAGCCAACCCTTGGGAGATGCAGGTGCAAAGTTGTTCACTACTATTCGAAGTCCCGACTTAACTTGATAGTTTAAGCCGGCCCTTGGAGGCTACTCGTTGATTCTGCAGTTCTACCAAACTATGACATGGATATCAAATTCCACATGAATGTTTAAAATCTATAGCATATTCAAGTTTATCATATCCTGTAGACTTGGCGGCTGGTATTGATATATTTATATAGGATTGTGGTATTTACCTCAAAGTGTTCCTTCATAAGATTGACCAGGCTGGCTTCAAAGTCACGGCTGGTGTGAAGGTGGTTTAAATAGCCAGAGTGAATCTCTTGAGCACTGAACTAAGCATAGTTTTCCAAGTCCACTTTCCATTTGCCCTTGTCAACAGCAGAAACTCCTCTTTGGCGTTGTGTTTGCATAGGGCAATGGGGTTTCCTGGGGCTGTATAAGTTGTACCAGTAATCATTATGTCTTCAATCTCTTGAGCCAGTTGAGCAGGACCGGGCGGTTTGGCTGGTTCCGGGTCAACATTCATGGGATCCGCGGTGATTGGGTGTTCTGGTGGCGGGTCATCCATGGTTGTTTCTGAATTTTGATTCAAAGACTCAGATGTGGACTTCTCTGGGTCAGCATCTTTGGCCGGTTTGTCAACCTTCAGCTATTTGCTGGGCTTGGCCACAACGCTGAAAATAAGACATAAGATAGGGTTGATATGACAGTGGAGTACATAGTTAAAAGCAAATAAGCTTAAAAATGTTTCTTACCTAGGCACAGTCTTGAAAATAGGGATTTGAGTCCCATTTGAGTCGCTAGAGGAAGAATGGGAAGTCCCCTGATAGTTTGAATCAGACGAGTTAAGAGGTTGTCGAAAAAGACCTGCCTTGGGATAAGCTAAGTCAGAAATGATTGAAACCTCTGGTTGGCGCTTGCGAGGAGCCAGTGTTTTCGGTAAGCTGGAGGAGAGAATTCCACCGCCACTATTCCAGGTCATACGGCGAGCTTCATGTTGCTGCTTCTTCAAAATAAAGTTGGGATCCAAATAAGCTAAAGGATGAGAAAACCTTACTTTCCGTCTTGCTTGATGAACTTTCTGTCTTGGCAGAGGTTCTGAGTCAAAGGAAAGGATAGTTACCTCTTCGTCATCTGCGTGGCTACCTTCTGTGTCATCCTGATAGTGATCATTGTCAGTAAGATGTATAAAAAACAAGCCAAGGGAGTCAAGTTCTACCTCCGACTCAATGTCCTCCAAGTCAAATAGCTCGGAGGTGTTGGTCTTTTTCTAGGCGGGCTTTTTCTGAGCCTTATTATCTTTCCAGGTCATCTTGGCCGGCTTGTCCTGCAGCTTCTTATTCCAAAAGGAGAATTGGCCTATGGAAGTCAAACGATTATAAGAAGACAGTTTAAGTGAAAATATGATTCAACTGAAACATGTTTACAAGCTTACAACTGGTGGCTTGTTGAGAGTGCAGAAAGGATTCCGTCCGGCTTTGCTGCAATCTGCCAAGCTCTCGTTCAATAGAGTCTTGGTCATATTATTAATATCCTCGTCTGTCAATTGTATCTTGAAGTGGCATTGTGGATCTTTTAAATCGCTGGTGTACTTGCACATTAACTCGGGGTGGCAACTTAAGGGCATAACTCTCCAGGCAACCCAGCATCAAACTAGATCAATTCCGGTCAAGCCGTTGGCCATTAAGGCTTGGATCTTTGAAAAGACGAGCATATATTTTGTCCGTTCTCCTGTACTGATGCGGTCTGGAAGAGGGTGCCTGTTGCTAAGCCGGCTGACACGGTAACCCGGCAGAGGATTCTCACCCTCCGGAGATGTGTCTCGGCAGTAAATCCAAGTTTGATTCCGGTCCTTAGGATGACTGGGCGGCTTGGCAGCTGGAAAAGTGGCTTCTTTGCGTCTCTGAATTGAAATACCACCCAATTCTAAACTGGGCCCCTCAGTAAATTGAGTCTGGCGGTTTACATAGTAGAACTTTCTGAACAGTTCTACGGTGGGTTCTTGCTGAAGGTTAACTTCAAAGAAGACTTGGAAGTTGCAGATGTTTGAAACAGAGTTGGGTCCTATGTCTTGTGGATGAAGTTGAAAAAAGCTTAGTATGTCACGGAAAAACTTTGAGCCGGGTGGGCTGAACCCCCGGAGCAAATGATCATTGAAAACTATAACCTCGCCTTCCTTGGGTTGAGGAGGGTTTTCTGTGCCTGGGACCCTCCAATGGATGACCTCTTTGTTGGCTAAGACACCCGTTTGAAAAAAATTGTTCAGGGTTTCCTCGGTGACCCGAGAGACGACCCAGTTGCATGAGGTTATGGATTCCTCTTTTGACATTGTGAACTACAGGGGAAAATATTGCCGGGTTAAGAATTATGCTGCTAAAGCCGGTTAGAGTTTAAAAACAATATTATCATGTTATATAAGTTATGAAGCACATATTGGCGGCTCAATGGGGCCTAATGTTATATGCCGGGTCACGGTTTATGGTATAAGCCGCCAGGGCAGTTATGGTACTTCAGATCTATCAGTGAAAATTTTGCTAAGTGATGCACACACATATTTTACAGATTGGTTCTGCGGTTTTGGATCTGCCGCAGTTTGAAAAAGAAAAGTAAAATCTAAACCTAAGGTGTGATAATGGAGGAACTTGTGTGCTTGATGTATTTTTGTGTAAGAAAGATATTTTCTATGATTGAAAAGGAGCGTTAAACTACTTCCGCGTTCCACGGTGTTTTCAGATCAAACTGGGGATCCTGTGGAGGAACAATGAAGTATGGCGAGGAACACCGACGAACAAAATGAACACTAATGCAGATCTGAGGTATAAGGAGATGAGTACTTACAGACACTGATGGACAGCGGTGGCGCGCTAGCGTTCTCTGGTCTAGTCAGGCTAATGCAGCGGCCTGAGTTGATACATCGGGTGGATGTCGGTGGCGACGGAGCTCGGGTCTACAGAGGAGTCGCGAGGAGGAAGACGAAGACGAGGAGGCCAGGGAGAAAAAGTGAAGACACAGACCCCCCCCCCTCCCTATTTATAAGGCAATGATCAGATGGCATGTGCGGGAATCAAGGAGGCCAAAAAATGGTTATGAGGCTATACAAACACCTTGATTTTCGGGATATCTATTAAAACAAAGATCCGTTGAGATATACTAGGCTCTATGTGAAGTTAATGTATGATGACATCATGGTGGATTACCAAGTTTTTGTTTGGTGACATCATGGCGGGTTATAGTGAGCTGATGATGGAAGATTTTGCTAAGTCAAGATAATGAAGATTGATATGAACAAGTTCAAATCAACCTGGGGCCTAATGTTGGGGATATAACTATTAGGTATGACCCATCCAGGAGGGGTCGGCACATACCACTAGCGACTTAAAGATGAAGATGGCGGGTCATGAAGGAAGCCTATTGAAGGCCCAAGACCCAGAGGATACTTGAGGCCCAAGAGGATGAACCACCATGTGTGTAACTTGTATTGTAAGGCAAGCTTAGTGAGTCACCGGGCCGGACACGTTGTGTATGAGCCGACCGGTACTCTGTAAGCCGCCGGTCATCAACCTATGTATATAAAGGGGTGACCGGCGGCGGGTTAGGGCAGGTAATAATCGATTGAGAGCTAGTTCAAGCGTATTCGCTCCCTGGTAATCAAAACCCTAGCAATACAACCTAAAGCAGGAGTAGTCTTTCACGTCGTTGAGAGGGGCCGAACCTGGGTAAACTCTCTGTGTCCCTTGTCCCGTTTAACCCCTTCAAGCTAACCTAGCGGCGATGGCTCCACACCTAAGTCCTTTCGCTAGGGCATCTGCCATGTTAAGTCCATGACAGAATTCGCCAGTGCGGATTGCCTACAAGTGAGGAACATGATAGCCCTGAGGAATTTGAGAGCTCAAATTTCTGACCGTTGTTGTGCTATGCGCCAGCTGTCCAAAATATCCCATCCACCTAACGGTCATATCATTGAAGGGTATTTATGTCTTATCATGTTGGGATACTCCCCGGCTATAAATAGCTGCCCCCTACAACCACTAGCTATTTTGCTACTCTGAGAGAAACTGACACTTGTCATTGAGAGCATCCCATCCTCCGAGGACTTCAAGCGAAAATCATCAGTGAGGAAAAACCCAAACCCAAACACCTCCAACCCAAAGTGATTGATCATCACTGAAGAGATCGTTCCTGTGTGGAACTGACACTTGTTACCTTTGAGGACTGTGCATCCTCGAGACGGTTAGGCATCATGGTCTAGAGCATCCAAGAGGAATTGTGGATCACCGAGTGACCGAGTTTGCGAAGGTTTGGGAGTCATCTGAAGACTTACCACGAGTGATTGGGCGAGGTATGTGTGACCATAGCTCAAGGATAATACGGTGAGGACTGTGTGTCCTCAGGTTTAAATACCTAGTTGCTCCAACCAGATGTACAACTGTCACAGCAGTTGGAACTAGTCTACGAAATCATCGTCTTCACCAAGCTACTGGTTCTATTTCCTCAACCCTTTCATTTCCTCATTCATGTGTTGATGAAATTGATCCTTACTGTCTGAAGACTTTGACTGAAGACTTTCTCAATTTCCTCATTCCTAATTCTTCAGTCACATTGTCTTCAGCCTGCTTATCCTGTTTACACGCTACTTATGCTCTATGTATGTTTCATTTCATCGAGATGACTATGCTACTACTTTGTTATGCATGCACCTGAGCACTTATTTCGCTGCTTGTAGTTTGTTACTTAGGAAATTCCTCAAGTTGAATTTCATAAGTGACGATTTTTTAAAATAGCCTATTCACCCCCCTATAGTCGATATAACGCACTTTCAGAAGGTATTGTCTTGGGGCATAAAATTTCTGAACGAGGTATTGAGGTGGATAAAGCTAAATTTGATGCAATTGAGAAAATGCCATATCCCAAAGATATTAAAGGTATTTGTAGTTTCCTTGGTCTTGTTGGTTTCCATAGTAGATATATTAAAGACTTCTCTAAAATTTCTCGGCCTCTTACAAATCTTTTAGAGAAGGATGTTCCTTTTGTTTTTGATGATGATTGTGTACAAGCCTTTGAAACACTTAAGAAAGCCTTAATTTCTGCACCTATTGTAGAACCACCTAATTGGAACTTGCCTTTTGAAATTATATGTGATTCTAGTGATTATGTTGTTGGTGCTGTTTTGGGACAAAGAGTTGATAAGAAATTAAATGTTATTCATTATGCTAGCAAAACTCTAGACAGTGCCCAAAGAAATTATGCTACTAATGAAAAAATAATTTTTAGCAGCAATGTTTGCTTGTCATAAATTTAGATCTTACATTGTTGATTCTAAAGTTACTGTTCATACTAATCATGCTGCTATTAAATATCTTATGGAGAAGAAGGATGCTAAACCTAGACTCATTAGGTGGGTTCTCTTGCTACAAGAACTCGATTTACATATCACTGATAGGAAAGGAGCTGAGAATCATGTAGCTGATAACTTATCTAGGTTAGAAAATATTCTTGATGACCCAGAACCTATTAATGATAGCTTTCCTGATGAGCAATTAGCTACTATAAATGTTTCTCATAGCACTCCCTGGTATGCTGACTATGCTAATTACATTGTTGCTAAATATATACCACCTAGTTTCACATACCAACAAAAGAAAAATTCTTCTATGACTAAAGACATTACTTTTGGGATGACCCACATCTTTAGAAAGGAGTAGATGGTATTATTAGATGTTGTGTACCTAGGCATGAACAGGGAAAAATCCTATGGAAATGTCACTCCAAAGCTTATAGAGGGCATCATGCGGGAGACGGAACTGCTCACAAGGTATTGCAATCTGGTTTTTATTGGCCTACTCTCTTCAAGGATGCCCGTAAGTCTGTTTTATCTTGTGATGAATGTAAAATAATTGGTAGTATCGGTAAGCATCAAGAAATGACTATGAATTATTCACTTGTTGTTGAACCATTTGTTGTTGGGGTTTTGATTATATGGGACCTTTTCCTTCCTCTAATGGGTATACACATATTTTGGTTGCTATTGACTATGTTACTAAGTGGGTAGAAGCTATTCCAACTAGTAGTCTCGATCACAACACTTCCATTAAAATGCTTAAAGAACTTATTTTCCCAAGGTCTGGTGTCCCTAGATATTTAATGACTGATGGTGGTTCACACTTTATTCATGGTACTTTCCGAAAAATGCTTGCTAAGTATGATGCTAACCATAGAATTGCATCACCCTATCATCCTCAATCTGCTGGTCAAGTTGAACTTAGAAACAGAGAAATAAAGTTAATTTTTCAAAAAATATATTAATAGGCCCCGAAAGAATTCGTCTAAGAAATTGGAAGGTGCACTTTGGGCCTACTGAACAACATAAAAAAATCCTATGAGTATGTCTCCTTATAAAATGGTTTATGGGAAAGCTTGTCATTTGCCTCTTGAGTTAGAACATAAAGCTGTAACAGCCTGTCTTTTGGCTCGTTTCTTTTTGATTTATTGGTTTTTGCTCTATTTTTCTTTTTGGAGTAGTTCTATGGCCTCGCCACCTGGGAAATCATCCTCATTCCCCTCCCATGTGGCTCATCATTCTCAAAACTTTCCCAAGATCTTTCCATTTCCATTCTATCCCAAACCCTAAAATTCTTTTCTCAAGAATATTCCTTTTTCTATTAAAGGAATAACCCTGTCTGCCCTAGGTTGTGAAGCAACCTATATTTCTGTCACTCCC